>NC_064642.1:173106036-173409066 GCF_023864345.2 Schistocerca serialis cubense
ATTCTCGCACTTGTCAGCGCTTGCCGTCTTCGAAATTGTGTGGATAATGCTTTTCCGAAAGTCAGATGGTATGTCGCCAGACTCATATATTCTACACACCAACGTGAATAGTCGTTTTGTTGCCACTTCCCCCAATGATTTTAAAAATTCCGATGGAATGCTATCTATCCCTTCTGCCTTGTTTGACCGTAAGTCCTCCAAAGCTATTTTAAATTCCGATTCTAATACCGGATCCCCTATCTCTTCTAAATCGACTCCTGTTTATACTTGTATCACATCAGACAAATCTTCACTCTCATAGAGCCTTTCAATATATTCTTTCCACCTATCTGCTCTCTCCTCTGCATTTAACAGTGGAATTCCCGTTGCACTCTTAATGCTACCACCGTTGCTTTTAATGTCACCAAAGGTTGTTTTGACTATCCTGTATGCTCAGTCTGTCCTTCCGACAATCATATCTTTTTCGATGTCATCACATTTTTCCTGCAGCCATTTCTTCTTAGCTTCCCTGCACTTCCTATTTATTTCATTCCTCAGCGACTTGTACTTCTGTATTCCTAATTTTCCCGGAACATGTTTGTACTTCCTCCTTTCATCAATCAGCTGAATTATTTCTTCTGTTACCCATAGTTTCTTCGCAGCTACCTTCTTTGTACCTATGTTTTCCTTCCCAACTTCTGTGATGGCCCTTTTTAGAGATATCCATTCCTCTTCAACTGTACTGCCTACTGCGCTATTCCTTATTGCCGTATCTCTAGCGTTAGAGAACTTCAAACGTATCTCGTCATTTCTTAGTACTTCCGTATCCCACTTCTTTGGGTATTGATTCTTCCTGACTAATGTCTTGAACTTCAGCCTACTCTTCATCACTACTATATTGTGATCTGAGTCTATATCTGCTCCTAGGTACGCCTTACAATCCAGTATCTGATTTCGGAATCTCTGTCTGACCATGATGTAATCTAATTGAAATCTTCCCGTATCCCCCGGCCTTTTCCAAGTATACCTCCTCCTCTTGTGGTTCTTGAACAGGGTATTCGCTATTACTAGCTGAAACTTGTTACAGAACTCAATTAGTCTTTCTCCTCTTTCATTCCTTGTACCAAGCCCATATTCTCCTGTAACCTTTTCTTCCACTCCTTCCCCTACAACTGCATTCCAGTCGCCCATGACTATTAGATTTTCGTCCCCCTTTACATACTGCATTACCCTTTCAATATCCTCATACACTTTCTCTATCTGTTCATCTTCAGCTTGCGACGTCGGCATGTATACCTGAACTATCGTTGTCGGTGTTGGTCTGCTGTCGATTCTGATTAGAACAACCCGGTCACTGAACTGTACACAGTAACACACCCTCTGCCCTACCTTCCTATTCATAACGAATCCTACACCTGTTATACCATTTTCTGCTGCTGTTGATATTACCCGATACTCATCTGACCAGAAATCCTTGTCTTCCATCCACTTCACTTCACTGACCCCTACTATATCTAGATTGAGCCTTTGCATTTCCCTTTTCAGATTTTCTAGTTTCCCTACCACGTTCAAGCTTCTGACATTCCACGCTCCGACTCGTAGAACGTTATCCTTTCGTTGATTATTCAATCTTTTTCTCATGGTAACCTCCTCCTTGGCGGTCCCCTCCCGGAGGTCCGAATGGGGGATTATTCCGGAATCTTTTGCTAATGGAGAGATCATCATGACACTTCTTCAGTTACAGGCCACATGTACTGTGGATACACGTTACGTGTCTTTAATGCAGTGGTTTCCATTGCCTTCTGCGTCCTCATGTCGTTGATCATTGCTGATTCTTCCGCCTTTAGGGGCAATTTCCCACCCCTAGGACAAGAGAGTGCCCTGAACCTCTATCCGCTCCTCCGCCCTCTTTGACAAGGCCGTTGGCAGAATGAGGCTGACTTCTTATGCCGGAAGTCTTCGGCCGCCAATGCCGATTATTTATCAAAATTTAGGCAGTGACGGGGATCGAACCCGGGACCTAAGACGTTTTGATAATGAATCAAAGACGCTACCCCTAGACCACGCGTACACTGCATTTATATAAACCAAAAACAAATTGCGGCGACTGCCTTCAACTTGCTTTACAGTTGCGATGCATAAACATTTCTCTGAAACATTCTTTATCGTAACAGCACAAATATATATATATATATATATATATATATATATATATATATATATATATATATATATACCTTAGTTTAAATCGCGACCTTTTCTCATTACTTAATAGATTTATTTACACACAGGAAATTTATTGGTTCAAATGGTTCAAATGGCTCTGAGCACTATGGGACTTAACATCTGTGGTCATCAGTCCCCTAGAACTTAGAACTACTTAAACCTAACTAACCTAAGGACAGCACACAACACCCAGCCATCACGAAGCAGAGAAAATCCCTGACACCGCCGGGAATCGAACCCGGGAACCCGGGCGTGGGAAGCGAGAACGCTACCGCACGACCACGAGATGCGGGCGGAAATTTATTCCCATTGTATTTTAGCCTTAATTAAACGATTTGAGCATATTCTATTTATTATTCAAAAAGCAACATTTCATTGCGCCCCCATTTGGCAGTTCTTTTAGAGAAAACGTTTCTTACATACCCTTTGCACTTTACTGTCTTTGTGTACCTGTTTTTTGAACTTGTTTCAAATACACTAGTCTTTTGGAACATGTTCGTAAACTTATAGTAGGTAGACATAAATGAAGTACTAAAGACGTAAGTTCTCTCTGAGATTGTTATCTTTTTTTTACTCATTTTCTTTAATAAGAATCTTGACGCACTTTTCTGCAACTACGAAACAAGCGCGGCACGCCTGATTGCACACTTTCTCGATTTGGCGCACTCTGTTGAGGAGGTGAGACCGTCGGCTCGTATGGTGACCTCTGGCAACGATTCCAGGAAATCCGTTGCACAGCCAGATGCCCATCATAGCTGGAAAGCGTGGAAACGGCTCTAGCGGCAGCTGGCCACCCCCCACTCGTGCTTCCTCCATACACGTGACGACCGGCTGCGACCGTTGATACATGAAAAACCAAGCAAAGCAGTATCAGCTCTACAAAAATTAGTTCAATATCGCAGAGCTGTCCTAGGGAAAAATTTTATTAGTATAGTTGATTTCACTTTCATTATTGTCTTCCATGTGTATTGTTCTTGCGATCCAGGTCTATCTTTAGAGAACGTTATTTCTCACTAGTTTGTAGTTGGCACCACTGTCTACGGATCGTGGCGTTTTTTCAGACAAAGTGAGTCGAGTTCTTGACTGCTGACTTAACAAATAGTACTCGATTATGCTTTTTAGTGTTCACCACAGGGATTTCAAGAATGTCTCTGCAGAATCACTACTTAGTATTGCTGTTGTTGTTGTGGTCTTCAGTCCAGAGACTTGTTTGATGCAGCTCTCCATGCTACTCTATCCTGTGCAAGCTTCTTCATCTCCCAGTACCTACTGCAGCCTACATCCTTCTGATACTGCTTAGTATATTCATCTCTTGGTCACCCTCTACGATTTTTACCCTCCACGCTGCCCTCCAGTACGAAATTGGTGATCCCTTGATGCCTCAGAACATGTCCTACCAACCGATCCCTTCTTCTAGTCAAGTTGTGCCACAAACTCCTCTTCTCCCCAGTTCTATTCAATACCTCCTCATTAGTTATGTGATCTACCCATCTGATCTTCAGCATTCTTCTGTAGCACAATTCGGAAGCTTCTATTCTCTTCTTGTCCAAACTATTTATCGTCCATGTTTCACTTTCATACATGGTTACACTCCATACAAATACTTTCAGAAACAACTTCCTGACACTTAAATCTACACTCGATGTTAACAAATTTTTCTTCTTCAGAAACGCTTTCCTTGCCATTGTCAGTCTACATTTTATATCCTCTCTACTTCGACCATCATCAGTTATTTTGCTCCCAAAATAGCAAAACTCATCTACTATTTTAAGAGTCTCCTAACCTAACTCCCACAGCATCAACTGATTTTATTCGACCACATTCTATTATCCTCGTTTTGCTTTTTTTGATGTTCATCTTATATCCTCCTTTCAGGACACTGTCCATTCCGTTCAACTGCTCTTGCAGGTCCTTTGCTGTCTCTGACAGAATTACAAAGTCATCAGCGAACCTCAAAGTTTTTATTTCCTCTTTCTGGATTTTAATTCCTACTCCAAATTTTTCTTTTGTTTCCCTTACTGCTTGCTCAATATCCAGATTAAGTAACGTTGGAGATATGCTACAACCCTGTCTCTCTCTCTTCTCATCGACTGCTTCTCTTTCATGCCACTCGACTCGTATAACTGTCATCTGGTTTCTGCACAAATTGGAAAGAGCCTTTCGCTCCCTGTATTTCACCCCTACCACCATCAGGACTTGAAAGAGAGTATTTCCAGTCAACATTTTCAAAAGCTTTCTCTAAGTCTGCAAATGGTAGAAACGTAGGTTTGCCTTTGCTTAATCTATCTTCTAAGATAAGTCGTAGGGTCAGTATTGCCTCACGTGTTCCAGAATTTCTACGGAATCCAAACAGATCTTCCCCGAGGTCAGCTTCTACCAGTTTTTCCATTGGTTTGTAAAGAATTCGTGTTAGTATTTTGCAGCCGTGACTTATTAATCTGATAGTTCGGTAATTTTCACACCGGTCAACACCTGCTTTCTTTGGTATTGGAATTATTATATTTTTTTTGAAGTCTGAAGGTATTTCTCCTGTCTCATACATCTTGCTCACCAGATGGAAGAGTTTTATCATGCCTGGCTCTCCCAATGCTACCAGTAGCTCTAACGACATGTTTCTACTTAGGTCTTTCAGTTCTCTGTCAAACTCTTCACGTAATATCATATCTCCTGCTTCATCTTCATCTACATCCTTTTCCATTTCCATAATATTGCCCTCAGTACATCGCCTTTGTACAGGGTGTTTCAAAAATGACCGGTATATTTGAAACGGCAATAAAAACTAAACGAGCAGCGATAGAAATACACCGTTTGTTGCAATATGCTTGGGACAACAGTACATTTTCAGGCAGACAAACTTTCGAAATTACAGTAGTTACAATTTTCAACAACAGATGGCGCTGCGGTCTGGGAAACTCTATAGTACGATATTTTCCACATATCCACCATGCGTAGCAATAATATGGCGTAGTCTCTGAATGAAATTACCCGAAACTTTTGACAACGTGTCTGGCGGAATGGCTTCACATGCAGATGAGATGTACTGCTTCAGCTGTTCAATTGTTTCTGGATTCTGGCGGTACACCTGGTCTTTCAAGTGTCCCCACAGAAAGAAGTCACAGGGGTTCATGTCTGGCGAATAGGGAGGCCAATCCACGCCGCCTCCTGTATGTTTCGGATAGACCAAAGCAATCACACGATCATCGAAATATTCATTCAGGAAATTAAAGACGTCGGCCGTGCAATGTGGCCGGGCACCATAAACCACGAGGTGTTCGCAGTGTCGTCTAAGGCAGTTTGTACCGCCACAAATTCACAAAGAATGTCCAGATAGCGTGATGCAGTAATCATTTCGGATCTGAAAAATGGGCCAATGATTCCTTTGGAAGAAATGGCGGCCCAGACCAGTACTTTTTGAGGATGCAGGGACGATGGGACTGCAACATGGGGCTTTTCGGTTCCCCATATGCGCCAGTTCTGTTTATTGACGAAGCCGTCCAGGTAAAAATAAGCTTCGACAGTAAACCAAATGCTGCCCACATGCATATCGCCGTCATCAATCCTGTGCACTATATCGTTAGCGAATGTCTCTCGTGCAGCAATGGTAGCGGCGCTGAGGGGTTGCCGCATTTGAATTTTGTATGGATAGAGGTGTAAACTCTGGCGCACGAGACGATACGTGGACGTTGGCGTCATTTGGACCGCAGCTGCAACACGGCGAACGGAAACCCGAGGCCGCTGTTGGATCACCTGCTGCACTAGCTGCGCGTTGCCCTCTGTGGTTGCCGTACGCGGTCGCCCTACCTTTCCAGCACGTTCATCCGTCACATTCCCAGTCCGTTGAAATTTTTTAAACAGATCCTTTATTGTATCGCTTTTCGGTCCTTTGGTTACATTAAACCTCCGTTGAAAACTTCGTCTTGTTGGAACAACACTGTGTTCTAGGCGGTGGAATTCCAACACCAGAAAAATCCTGTGTTCTAAGGAATAAACCATGTTGTCTACAGCACACTTGCAAGTTGTGAACAGCACACGCTTACAGCAGAAAAACGACGTACAGAATGGCGCACCCACAGACTGCATTGTCTTCTATATCTTTCACATCACTTGCAGCGCCATCTGTTGTTGAAAATTGTAACTACTGTAATTTCGAAAGTTTGTCTGCCTGAAAATGTACTGTTGTCCCAAGCATATTGCAACAAACGGTGTATTTCTATCGCTGCTCGTTTAGTATTTATTGCCGTTTCAAATATACTGGTCATTTTTGAAACACCTCTCTATACTTCTTTCACCTTTCTGCTTTCCCCTCTTTGCTCAGTACTGGTTTTCCATCTGAGCTCTTGATATTCATACAGGTGATTCTCTTTTCTCCAAAGGTCTCTTTAATTTCCCCATAGGCAGTATCTATCTTACTCCTAGTGATATATGCCTCTACATCCTTACATGTGTCCTCTAGCCATCCCTCCTTAGGCATTTTGCTCTTCCTGTCGATCTCAGTTTTGAGACGTTTGTACTCCTTTTTGCGTGTTTCCTTTAATGCACTTTTATATTTTCTCCTTTCATCAATTAAATTCAATAGCCCTTCTGTTACCAAAAGACTTCTACTAGCCCTCGTCTTTTTACCTTCTTGATCCTCTGCTGCCTTCACTATTTCATCTCTCAAAGAGACTGTATTTCTTTCCCCCGTGTTTGTCAATTGTGCCCTAACGCTCTCTCTGAAACTCTTTACAACCTCTAGTTCTTTTAGTTTATCCAGGTCCCATCGCCTTAACTTCCCATCTTTTTGCGGGTTTTTCAGTTTTAATCTACAGCTCATAACCAACGGATTGTGGTCAGAATACACATCTGGCCCTGGAAATGTCTTACAATTTCAAACCTGGTTCCTAAATCTCTGTCTTACCTTTATGTAATGTATCTGAAACCTTCCAGTGTCTACAGGCCCTTTCCACGTATATAACCTTCTTTCATGATTCTGTGCAAAATTCTACCAGATGGCTTCCCCTTTCATTCCTTACCCCCACTCCATATTCACCCACTACTTTTCATTCTCTTCCTTTTCCTACTAGCGAATTCCAGTCCCCCATGACTATTAAATATTCGTCTCCGTTCAGTATCTGAATAATTTCTTTTACCTCATCATACATTTCTTCAAATCTCTCCGTCATCTCCGGAGCTAGTTGGCATATAAACGTGTACTACTGTGGTAGGCGTGGGCTTCGTGTCTATCTTGGCTACAATAATGCGTTCACTATGCTGTTCGGAGTTGCTTACCCACGTTCCTATTTTTTTTATTGATTTTTAAATCTACTCCTACGTTTGTATTTATAGCTCTCTATTCACCTGACCAGAAGTCTTGTTCCTCCTGCCACCGAACTTCACTAATTCCCACTATATTTAACTTTAACCTATTTATTTCCCTTTTTAAATTTTCTAACCTGCTTGCCCGATTAAGAGATCTGACATTCCAAGCTCCGATCCGTAGAATGCCAGTTTTCTTTCTTCTGATAACGACAGCCTCCTGTACAGCCTCGCCCGGAAATCCGAATGGGGGACTATTTTACCTCCGGAATATTTTACCCGAGGACGCCAGCATCATTTAACCAAACAGTAAAGCTGCATGCCCTCGGGAAAAATTACGACTGTAGTTTCGCCTTGGTTTCAGCCGTTCGTAGTACCATCACAGCAAGGCCCTTTCGGTTAATGTTACAATGCCAGATCAGTCAATCGTTCAGACTGCTGCCCCTGCAACTACTGGAAAGGCCCTCTTCAGGATCCACACGTTTCTCTGGCCTCTCAACGGATACCCCCTCCGTTGTGGTTGCACCTGCGGTACGGTTATCTGTATCGCTGAGATACGCAGGCCTCCCCAGCAACGGCAAGGTACGTGGTTCATGGGAGGGGACTAACGCTTATCTGTAACAAAATGCCATAAATAGGGGAGATTGGGGCACATTTACGAGGATTTTTTCAGGAATTTTTTAAACTTTATCGATAGATTTATTGTTTTTAAAGCTGTTTAACTTCATAACATGGTTATTAAAACGTAACTTGGTATATAAACTTCTATCTCAACACTACATTTAATAGTGCAAAACAATTTTACGTAGGCTTAAGTCGGGTGCGTAAACATGCACTGCGTATGGGGAGGTTTATACAGCGATGGAGGCACAATTTCGGATGTCATCGAACACAATAATGAGTAGACAAAACAAATTACTAAGCTTTAGGAAATAGGTCTTAGGCAGTAGATACCCTTGTGTTTTGTGTGTATTGAACCGCGGACCTAGAAACGACATTGAGGCTTCGTCCCGCCGCAGCTGTCAGTGATTCACAACCCCATAACAGGCCACAGCAGTCCACCCACCTCACCGTCGCCCCACACCGAACCGAGGGTTATTGTGCGGTACGGCCCCAGTGGACCCCCCTCCTCCCCCCATCCTCCCCCCCTCCCCCGCTCCCGAGAACCTCTCATACCTTATGATGTACGCGTACGTGTAGACAGTGTTTGAGTAGCAATCGCCGACATAGTGTAACTGAAGTGGAATAAGGGAAACCATGTCCTATTCGCCAAGGCACATGGAAAACCGCCTTAAAGACCATCCACAGGCTGACCGGTACACAGGACCTCGACACTAATCCGCCGGGCGGATTCGTGCTGGGGACCGGCACGCCCTCCAGCTCGGGAAGCAGCGCGTTAGACCGCGCGGCTAGCCCTTACAAAACTTCCACCTTTTAGCGTCATATGGTCTACATGCGCGTCTGAATGCTATTTAAAGGCCATTTATCATTATTATCTGAGTTGCAATTGATGCACACAAACTGATTTATTTCCTGAGGCACAATTGTCGTGAGCCCAACTCTTACTGTTCTAGGCGCTACAGTCTGGAACCGCGCGACCGCTACGGTCGCAGGTTCGAATCCTGCCTCGGGCATGGATGTGTGTGATGTCCTTAGGTTAGTTAGATTTAAGTAGTTCTAAGTTCTAGGGGACTGATGACCTCAGAAGTTAAGTCCCATAGTGCTCAGAGCCATTTGAACCAACCAACTCTTACATCTAAGGCATTCGACCCATACCTGATTTCTTTTTGATTGCTTTCATCGTTTCAAGCAGTGAATACAAAGGCAATTTTCATCCTCCTCTTCAGATTGTTGCTCATTATAAGATAAAGGAAGATGAATTTCATGGAACATTCGTTAAGACGGGAGTCCCTATTACAAGACACTTTGAAAGAACTTGTTTTGTAGATGGAGATACAAGATGATAGGCAACATAAAGGGAAGCGGAAATTACGCGGACCTGAAGATGATGGCAGAACACAGGAGAACATGTGAAAACCTGCCTTTCGGCACAACAGTAATGAAGAGGTCAGAAGCAGGTCTGTCTGAGTGGAGATACAAGATGACAGACGACATAAAGGGAAGAGGAAATTACGTGGACCTGAAGAGGATGGCAGAAGACAGGAGAACAAGTGAAAACCTGCCTTTGGGCACAACACAAATGAAGACATCAGAAACAAGCCTATCCAAATCCTTGTTGTTGCTTCTAGCAATTTCTTGCCGTTATCGGTCCTTGTCCTCACAGTATTAATTCATTAGGTTGAAATAGCTTTCTTACATTATTCTCCTATGCCTTCATTTTTACGAGTGTGTTTCCAACTGCTGTTGTCTTATAGTTCCTTGACTGGGCTATCATTTAGGAGGCAAAGCAAAATAGTGCGTAAAAGTGCTGTAACAGAACTCCGTAAACATGCTCCATTGCCAAGTTTGAATGAGTTTCGAAACTATGGTAGTATCTTTCAAGCTTTCAAATTATACAAGGTACCAATGTGTAATTTTCTGTAAATGAACATATTTCTACCTGCTCTCAATTCAGAAAGGTATGCTCTCCAGGACTATCGAAGTTTGATTAACAAAATATACCCACCTTGCACAAAAACACAAATATGTTCTTCGAGCTTTGTGAGAGCCCTCATTAATGGCAGTAATAATCTTCCACTGTTGGTAGTGCTCTAGCAAGAACGGTTTCCGAGAAAAGTGCTCTACCTAAACGTGCCTCAAGCATAAACGTACCCGTCACCCCTACAGTTTCTGACACGGAACTCATGGAAAAGCAAAATTTGATTGGCCGAAGGTAGTCAAAAATCAACGAAGACGACCACTTTAAATTATTGGGACTGAGGCTATATGGAAAGAAGTCTTCAAAAAATCACGTTCAAGCTCGTGTACAGATTCTGTATGCTATTGTCTTCACTACAGTAAAAAGCATGTGTCTGACACTCAAACTCGAAGGTGTGTTTTCTTTGCTTATTGTCACTATAATGTCTCGTTTTCTATGGTTTTTATTTTATTTCAAGTTAATTTACACATTTAGTTCCGTAGGATCAAATTAAGAAGCAAATTTCCGTGTTCATGCAACGACATTAAAGAACATATATATATATTGTAAGTCCAGTGTCAGAAATCCCATAAACCTGAACGGGTTCGGAAAGTTACACCACATATCACTCGAACGGCTCGTTTCTGAGCCAAAAATATCCTTAATTCGGTGCACTCTCTCGTGCTTTACTGAATAGTAGGACAACAGGAATAACACGGGAGGGCAGAGAGTGAGCTATTGAGAAAATTTCAGTAATAGGGTTGTTCTATCAGAATTGAGAGCAAACCAGCACCGGTAAATAGTTCAGGTATACATACTGATATCGCAAGCCGAAGATGAAGAGATAGAAAAAGGACATGAGGATACTGAACGAGCAAATCAGAACATAAAGGGAAATGAAAATCTAAGTCATGGAGAATTGCAATGCGGTTGTGTGGGAAAGAGTAGAGGAAAGAGGTATGGGGGAATATGGGTAGCATACTAGGAATGAGAGAGGAGAAAGACTAATTGAGTGGTGCAATAAATTTCAGCTAGTAATAGCGAATACCCTGTTCAAGGATCACAACAGGAGTATGTATACTTAAAAAAGGTCAGGAGAGGTTTCAGTGAGATTGAGTTACGGTCATTTAGAGATTCCGAAATCAGATACTGGATTATAATACCTAGGATCACAATTCAGCAGTGATCAAGAGTAGGCTGAAGGTTAACACGCTAGTCAAGCAGAATCAACGGACAAAGAAGTGGAATAAGGAAGTACTAAGGAATGAGGAGATGCGCTTCAATTTATCTGCGGCTATACATACTGCGGTAAGGAATAGCTCAGCAGGTAGTTCACTTGAAGAGGATTAAAATCTCTAAATAGGGCAGTCACAGTGGTTGAAAAAAAACCGTAGGTACAAACAAGGCTGCTGCGAAGCAGCCATGTGTAACAGAAGATATACCTCAGTTGATCGATGAATGAAGGAAGTACAAAAATGTTTAATCAAACGTAGGAATGCAGAAATATAAGTCTCCTAGGAATGAATAAATGTGAAGTGCAGGGAAGGTAAGGTGATACGGCTGCATGAAAAATTTAAGGAAATATAAAAGAAATCATTGTCGGAAGAACTGACTCAGCGTATTGAAAATCGATACAACTGTGGGTGCAATTAAAAGCAATGTCGGCGCCATTAACAGAGCCATAGGGATTCCACTGTTAGATGCAGAGGAGGGAGCGAATGGTGGAAAGAGCACTTTTAAGGCACGTATGAGAGATGAGACGTGTCTGATGACGTGACAAGAGAAGAAAGAGTAGTTGATATGGAAGAGATAGTGGATACAGAGTTAGAATCAAAACTTAAAAGAGCTTTGGAAGATTTGAAATTAAATAAGGCAAAAGGGAAAAATAACATTTCATCGGAATTTCTAAAATCATTGAGGGAAGTGGCAGTCAAACGATTATTGACGTTCGTGTGTGGAATGTATGAGTCTGGCGATATACCAACTGGTTTCCGGAAAAACATCATCCAACAATTCCGAAGACTACAAGAGCCAACAAGTACAAGAATTGTGTCACAATCAGCTTCATATCTCATGCATCCAATTTTTTGACAAGAATATTGTACAAAAGAACGGGAAAGAAAATTGAGGATGTGTCAGTCGACGAACAGCTTGGGTATAGGAAAGATAAAGGCACCAGACAGACAGCTCCGATGTTGCGTTTGATATGGAACCAAGAGTGAAAAAATATCAATACACGTTCATAGGATCTGCTGGCCTGGAAACAGCGTTAGACACTGTCAAATGGTGCAAGATATTCGAAATCCTGAGAAAAATATGGATAACTTTTAGGGAAAGATGGGTAATATACAATATATACAAGGTTCAGAATGGAACAATACGAGTAGAAGACCAAGAACGAAGCGCTCGGATTAAAAATGGTGTAAGGCAGGGATGTTCAGTCTAAACATCGAAGAAGGAATCACGGAAATAAGAAAAATGTTCAAGAGTGGAATTCAAAATTCAAGGTGAAAGGATGTAAATGATAAGATTTGATGACGACATTGCTATTGTCAGTGCAAGTGTACAATAATGACAGGATATAATAATTGGAGTGAACTATCTAATGGCCGGCCAGTGTGGCCACGCGGTTAAAGGCGCTTCAGTCTGGAACCGCGCGACCGCTACGGTCGCAGGTTCGAATCCTGCCTCGGGCATGGATGTGTGTGATGTCCTTAGGTTAGTTAGGTTTAAGTAGTTCTAAGTTCTAGGGGACTGATGACCTCAGGTGTTAAGTCCCATAGTGTTCAGAGCCATTTGAACCATTTTTGAACTATCTGATGAGTACAGAATGTGGGCTGAGAGTAAATTGAAGAAAGACGGAAGTAATGAGTAATAGCAAAATGAGAACTTAGCTTCAGAATTGTTGATAACGAAGTAGCAAAGTAACCCCTAACGAATGAGTAGAGGAGGACATAAGAAGCTGACTAGCACTGACAAAAAGGGCATTTATGGCCGAGGGAAGTCTACTAGTATCAAACACAGGCCTTAATTTGAGGAAGAAATTTCTGAGACTTTACCTTTGGAGCACATCATTGTATGGTAATGAAACATGGACTACCAGAAAACAGAAAAAGAAGAGAATCGAAAGACTTGAGATGTATTCCTAATAGAAGAATCTTTAAAATCGGGTGGACTCACAAGATACAAAATGAGGAGGTTCTCCAGAGACACGGTAAGGGAACAAATATAAGGAAAACACTGAAAAGAAGAAGGGACAGAATGGTAAGATCTCACGGAATAACTTGCATGGTACTAGAGTGAGCTATATGGGGTAAAAACTGTACAGGAAAGCAGAAATTGAAATATACTCAGCAGATAATTGAGAATGTAGGTTGCAAATGCTACTCTGCGATGAAGATGCTGGCGTAGTAGTGGAATTCGCGGGGGGGCCACATCAAATCAGTCAGCAGACTGATGAGTTAAAAAAGGACAACAGCCGACGTGTATGAAAACTGTCAAGAAGAGCAGTAGCTGTAATTTCATCGCCAATTTATTGGCCATTAATTTTGTTAATCGCGTGATGATGAGGTACAACAACGCTGAAACCGGTAGCCAATAAATTGTAGATAAAGTTACACAGACGTTGTTATTGACAGTTTTAGCAAAATTACCTTTTGCGAATGGCAAGGATTACCGCAGAAGAAAAGGCCATACATCATAAGCGAAATAATATAGGCAATGTAGCCTCATTTTCGTGTTGGACTATTGCTTATTGCAGAAATGGTTCTAATGCTTATTGCAGAAATGGTTCTAACGTTATATATCGCATAATTCTGTTTTTGATCAAAATCCTGAACGTGGACTTTCCATGATGGCTTGCCATCTGTCCTAACACCCAGGAATTTTGATTGTGCCGACTCACTAATCAAGCGCTCATTCTGTTTTAGTTGGATTGTGTATCACAAAACGTAAAAAGAGTCTTACTGTGATTTAGCATCAATTTATCCCCCTCAAGAGACGAATTTCTGTCTTGAACTCCAGCATTTGATATACTGCCTATGCTGCATTCAAATCAATTCTCTAGTGTCATCACCAAATTAAATACTTCAGACTCACCTGTCATATTAGAAGGCATACCTTTCACATATTCCAGTCATTTTAATGAGACCGCCGACTATGTTCGACGTCAGCGTGCAATAACCACTCACAGACGGCCGGTGGCAGCACTAGCAGTGAAAGGTATCTGAAGCGTGTTGAGAGTGACGCGGTGGGAGGGGGGGGGGGGGGGCGGAAAACAGTGCAGTCGCGGTCGTAATACGGAAACGGAGTACTTTACAATAGGGCACTATTACCGTCTTTCGGGCCAAGGATGAAAGCAGTTCCGAAACGGCTATGTTTGTAAACTGTTCGCGTGCCGCCGTGGTTAAAATATACCATGGCTGGGAAACTTGCGCTCTCCAAATTCGGCACCGAGGCCACTGTGGTGCGACCCGGGCAATAGACCACAAGGTGAACGACGGCTCGAAGATGTATACGGGCGAATAGTCGTGCAGCTGTTCAGCAAATGACTGCCTACCTGAACCAAGGGGCTACCTACAGTATCTCCTCAACGATTATTTATCGAACGTTGCTGCATATGAGTCACCGCAGCAGGCGCCTGGATAACGCACCCATGCCAGCTGCTGGATGTATACTTGTATTGGTCCGCTGTGCTTTTCAGAATGACGATATCGCCCAGGTAATGCCACGAAAACTTTCCCCAGACAATAACTTTCCCTTCTAGTAGCAGGGTGTTATTTATCCACTCAGTGTGGTATTGGCGTGCAAATTCCAGCTGGAATTTGCATGCCAATACCGCACTGAGTGGATAAATAATGTTTTCTACTGAGTAGCGACAGGTGAGGTGGCCTTTTCAGATTAAAGTTTTGTAATCTAGAGGATACGTGGCCGTTGGCGTGCACAGCGTGAAACGTCTGAAAGCAAACGCCCTTCAACTAGGAGGGAACGTTATGGTCTGGGGAAAGTTTTCGTGGCATTCCCTGGGCGATATTGTCATTCTGAAAACTACAACGGATCAGTAAAAGTATGCATCTATCCTTGGGAACCACGTCCACCCCTGTATGCAGTTTGGATCTACTAGACACAATGGCGTCTACCAGCAGGACAACGCAACGTGTCACACAGCTCGCAGTGTATGTGATTGATTCGAAGAGCACCAGGATGAGTTTATCGTACTCCCCTGGCCAACGAACTCCACAGCGTTAAACTTAATCTGTGGGACCACTGCGATCGGACTGTTCACGCCATCTACATCTACATCTACATAGATACCCCGCGGTCCACCTTACTGCACTTGGCGGAGGGTGTCACTACAAGTCATTTCCCTTCGTGTCCCACTCCAAACAGAGTGTGGGGAAAACAAAAGCCTATATGCCTCCTTATGACCTCTAACTTCTCGTATCTTATCTTGGTGGTCCTTACTCGCAATGTTTGTTGGAGCCAATAGAATTGTTCTGCAGTCAGCTTCAAAGGCCGGTTCTCTAAATTTTCTCAGTAGTTTTCCTCGAAAAGAAATTCGCCTTCCCTCCAGGGATTCCTATTTGAGTTCCCGAAGCATGTCCACAACACTTTCATGTTGTTCGAAACTACCAGAAACAAATCCACCAGCCAGCTTCTGAATTGCTTCGATCTCTTCCTTTAATCCGACCCGGTACGGATCCTAAACACTCCAACGGGACTCAAGAACAGGTCGCACTAGCATTCTATAAGCGATCTCCTTTAGATATGAACCATACTTTCCTTAATTTCTCACAGTATACAGAAGATGACCATTCGCTTTCCCTACTACAATCCTCACACACTCGTACCATTCCATATCTCCATGCAACGTTACTCCCAGATTTTTAAACGACTTGACGGTCTCAAGCAGGTCACTACCAATGCTGTATCTGAACATTACGCGTTTGTTTTTCTTACTCACCAGAGAAACCTAGGGAAATTGGCCATTGCACTTGAGTTGGCACGGCTGTACATCCCTGTCAGTACTTCAAGAACGACAATTACTCTCTTCCAGCGCGTCTTACAGCGGCCCGCGCCACAAAAGAGTATTATTCAGGCTTTCGACAGGTGGTTACATTAATGTGACCGGACAGTGTACATGTACTGCATAAGAAACAGTAGTTGTCACAGAACTGACCCCTGAGACACCCTTCACTCACCCGTGACCAGGTCAGATTCTACGTCATAGACGGTGCCATTAGAACAGAGAATTATCTTTTGCTATCTGTTCTCAAAGTACAGTTGTAAGCCACTCCTCTTATACCGTAGTGCTCCAACTTCTGCAGTAATGTGGTAATATTTCGTGATCAACGCAATCAGACACCTTAGTTAAATCAAAGAAGACACATAGTGTTAATTTTAGAGCAACTCTGTGCACCTACCAAGAACATTCTTAGCCCAAAAACGGGTGGACAGACTGATCTGCGGTGTCAGTTCGTGAACTTCGTGTAGGCCGTTATTCAGGTCTCTTGGAATTATAAGTCTGTCTTCCCTGTATATGTATTCCATAATGTGATTTGCAGCTGACAATACTGAACAATTCAGAAGAAACTGCAGTATTCATTCTGTGAACAGCGTATGCTTCGATAACATTTCCCTAAGAACTGTACAGTAAAGTATGCACTGTTTAGCAGTTTTCATTTTCAATAGATTTCAATCAGAACTGAAAAATAGAGTGATATTTTGCAAGTATCCAAATCAACTTGAAAAGTTTCCCTATGGCACTCTCCATCTATACTGCACAGGAATTGCTCGCTGTAAATGAGAGCTTTTCATAGTAATCTGTCATTTATTCGTATACTTCCTTCTTTTCGTGTTTTATTAATTGTTTGCTTTTAAATTTTCTAGTGGGCATTTTTTTAACTATCTACAGACTCGTATCATGACTTTATAATTGACTCGCGTGCTCCTACGCAACCTGATAAATAAATGAATAAATAATTAAAATGCTGAACGTCAGTCGATGTTCTCACCTCTTTAACACAGATTCGAGAAAGACATTTTTCTACTCCAAAATGTATTCGTGGAATATTTACTCTCTGTTGATCACACATTTCACTCTGTAACATAACCCTACGGAGCATTAAATCCATTTTCACTACTAACGGTCAGGAAAGGGAACATTTCTTTCACCATTAAAATGTTCATAAGTCCCTTTTCGTTTGGTGGCTGAGTATTCGCAAACTGGTATTCTCGAATGCCTTCTCTTCGGGTTCATAGCCGAATAAAATTGGTTGTATATGACAGTAGTTAATTACTCGACTTAATTAACGGATTAATTAATTTTGTGGAAAAATTGCTCCTCAGAAATGAGATTCATCATGCATTTCTACATGTAATTATATGATTAAAATTTAATTGCGCCATGAATACTTGAGCATGCAGACATGTGACATACTCTGTTATGTCTAGCTCTTGGGTTGTGTCACTGTTAAATGTTTTGTGTGTGTGTGTGTGTGTGTGTGTGTGGTATGCGTGCGTGGATGCGCGTTTCAGAATAGCTTAATGACTATAGGCTATGAATAACGATGAGCGACAGCGTTAACTGAAACCCCGGGAGATGTGGATTTATTTACATGTAGTAGTACGTTGCGTGTTTACGCCAAGAGAACCAAATACACTCCTGGAAATGGAAAAAAGAACACATTGTCACCGGTGTGTCAGACCCACCATACTTGCTCCGGACACTGCGAGAGGGCTGTACAAGCAATGATCACACGCACGGCACAGCGGACACACCAGGAATCGCGGTGTTGGCCGTCGAATGGTGCTAGCTGCGCAGCATTTGTGCACCGCCGCCGTCAGTGTCAGCCAGTTTGCCGTGGCATACGGAGCTCCATCGCAGTCTTTAACACTGGTAGCATGCCGCGACAGCGTGGACGTGAACCGTATGTGCAGTTGACGGACTTTGAGCGAGGGCGTATAGTGGGCATGCGGGAGGCCGGGTGGACGTACCGCCGGATTGCTCAACACGTGGGGCGTGAGGTCTCCACAGTACATCGATGTTGTCGCCAGTGGTCGGCGGAAGGTGCATGTGCCCGTCGACCTGGGACCGGACCGCAGCGACGCACGGATGCACGCCAAGACCGTAGGATCCTACGCAGTGCCGTAGGGGACCGCACCGCCACTTCCCAGCAAATTAGGGACACTGTTGCTCCTGGGGTATCGGCGAGGACCATTCGCAACCGTCTCCATGAAGCTGGGCTACGGTCCCGCACACCGTTAGGCCGTCTTCCGCTCACGCCCCAACATCGTGCAGCCCGCCTCCAGTGGTGTCGCGACAGGCGTTAATGGAGGGACGAATGGAGACGTGTCGTCTTCAGCGATGAGAGTCGCTTCTGCCTTGGTGCCAATGATTGTCGTATGCGTGTTTGGCGCCGTGCAGGTGAGCGCCACAATCAGGACTGCATACGACCGAGGCACACAGGGCCAACACCCGGCATCATGGTGTGGGGAGCGATCTCCTACAATGGCCGTACACCACTGGTGATCGTCGAGGGGACACTGAATAGTGCACGGTACATCCAAACCGTCATCGAACCCATCGTTCTACCATTCCTAGACCGGCAAGGGAACTTGCTGTTCCAACAGGACAATGCACGTCCGCATGTATCCTGTGCCACCCAACGTGCTCTAGAAGGTGTAAGCCAACTACCCTGGCCAGCAAGATCTCCGGATCTGTCCCCCATTGAGCATGTTTGGGACTGGATGAAGCGTCGTCTCACGCGGTCTGCACGTCCAGCACGAACGCAGGTCCAACTGAGGCGCCAGGTGGAAATGGCATGGCAAGCCGTTCCACAGGACTACATCCAGCATCTCTACGATCGTCTCCATGGGAGAATAGCAGCCTGCATTGCTGCGAAAGGTGGATATACACTGTACTAGTGCCGACATTGTGCATGCTCTGTTGCCTGTGTCTATGTGCCTGTGGTTCTGTCAGTGTGATCATGTGATTTATCTGACCCCAGGAATGTGTCAATAAAGTTTCCCCTACCTGGGACAATGAATTCACGGTGTTCTTATTTCAATTTCCAGGAGTGTATGTGGCTATACCGTAGCAAAACGCAGGAAATTCGAGAGGAATTACGAACTAGAGGAAAATTACACTGCAGCAGCGTCCCATGGTGTGGTGCAGACTGGGCGCTATAACGTGAGCAGTGAGCGTATAATTCTGTACTCTGATAGTTTTCCTCGAGAACGAGGCTAAGTCCGATAATGATACCATACACAATTAGTACAGTGACGTTAGTGGTTGATTTTAGAATAACATATTTCGATTTCTCGAGCACTCTATTCTTTTCATCGTTTACAGAGACCGGGTTACAGTAAATTTCTGTAGCATCCGCCGCTGAACACGTACGTAACTATCCTGCGTGCTCCAGCTACTTGCGCTCTGTCAACTAAGACAAAAATATTAGTAGCGATTCTGGCAAATGTTTCAGATTTTCCTGGCTAGTGCTTATATGGTACTACGCCTGCTTTCACTTGCAAAGAAAACTGGACATCCATTTGAATTGTGGCGTTAGATGGTGAAGCTAGCACCAACCAGCGTGCTATTCGCATGGCAAAACGTCATTTTTTCGGATGAATCCAGGTTCTGTTTACAGCATCATGATGGTCGCATCCGTGTTTGGCGGCATCGCGGTGAACGCACATTGGAAGCGTGTATTCGTTATCACCACACTGACGTATCACCCGGCGTGATGGTATGGGGTGCCATTGGTTACACGTCTCGGTCACCTCTTGTTCGCATTGACGGCACTTTGAACCGTAGACGTTACATTTCAGATGTGTTACGACCCGTGTCTTTACCCTTCATTCGATCCCTGTGAAACCCTACATTTCAGCAGGATAATGCATGACCGTGTGTTGCAGGTCCTGTACGGGCCTTTCTGGATACAGAAAATGTTCGACTGCTGCCCTGGCCAGCACATTCTCCACATCTCTCACCAATTGAAAACGTCTGGTCAATGGTGGCCGAGCAATTGGCTCGTCACAATACGCCAGTCACTACTCTTGATGATCTGTGCTATCGTGTTGAAGCTGCATGGGCAGCTGTACCTGTACACGCCATCCAAGCTCTGTTAGACAAAATGCCCAGGCGTATCAAGGCCGTTATTACGGCCAGAGGTGGTTGTACTGGGTACTGACGTCTCAATATCTGTGCACCCAAATTGCGTGAAAATGTAATCACATGTCAGTTCTAATATAATACATTTGTCCAATGAATGGCCGTTTATGATCTGCATTTCTTCTTGCTGTAGCAATTTTAATGGGCAGTAGTGTAGTTCTGCAATAATAAATGTAAACGCTCTTGTATTTTGTAACGGAGATTGGTGCTGGTCTTCCCATTGACAAATGGGTCTATAGAAATAAAGCATAAAGTTAAACTATCTAAGGATGGGATAAGAAATCGGCTTTGTCCTTCTCAAAGATACCATCCTGGCATTTGTTTTAAGCGATTTGGAGAATTCACAGGAAGTATAAATCTAGATTTATCTCTGCTCCGTTCGTTTGTGAGTATAGTGTATCAACCAGGTGATGCCACAGTACGTTTGTTTCCTTGCAGATCCAATTGCACGCAACCACAAAAATTCTTTGAACATGGTGTTATGGGCATATGTGCAGATATTTCTATCGACGACTGAGGAGAGTGTATCAAACAACATTACACCAGATTTGCTTCAGCTGCACGCTAGTAATTACAGCTATTATGAGTATTATGTTTTTAGACTGTTTAACATCGACAAATACTACTTGCACAAGCCAACCATTAACGTCTACTTTCCCCTGCGCAGCAGGTCAGCTATTGTAGTGTGAATATTTCGACGCAAAATCGATGTCTGTTCTGACAAGCATAGTCCAATTTTTCACGGCAGTTACGACTTTGCAGAGAACATCAAGTGGCAAATTATGTGATTCGATTGCAGGAACACAATTAGACACAGAAAAGAAAGTCTAACCCACTGAAGAAGGACTTATTGAGATACCAATGATCACAATATCTCTACCTATATCCCTGACACCCTCTATATATTACAAGAAAAATGTGGGCAATGAAAATAGGAATTTTAGGACACATTAACGAAAATTAACGTTATATGGATTGTAATGTGAAACTTCCACTGCTGCTGCATTCAAAGGCCAAATCCCTATAGTCAAAAAAAAAAAGTTTACTCATACATTGACACATATCTTATTCTAACTTACGACAAATCTTCCAGTTAAGTACAAGCTGTAGGTTCTTCCCTAATTTCAGTCTACCCTTGCACATATATGCGCTGTAATAAGCAGCCAAAGCTACAGTATACATGGTTTGCTCCTAGAGGGTGGTACTGTTACTCATACATCATGCCCTAGCACCCTCTCCTGCCTGCGCTCACACACCCACCCACCCTCCCATCCACCCACCCACACACACACATACACACACACACACACGAAGAGCCAACGAAAATCGTAGAGGCATGCGTATTCAAACACAGAGGTACGTAAACAGGCAGAATACGGTTCGGCACGGGTTGAGATCCAATGAAGTGGGGACTTCCCGTACGACCATTTCATCAGTGTACCGTGAATATCAGGAATTCGGAAAAACAAAAAACTGTAGACTGAAGAGAATTGTTCAACGTGACAGAAGTGCAACACTTCCGTAAATTGCTACAGATTACAACGCTGGGCCATCAACAATTGTCAGTGTGCGAACCATTCAACGAAACAACATCGATATGGGCCTTCGGAGCCAAAGGCCCACGATACAAAGCATTACGCCTCGCCTGGGCCATTCAACACCGACATTGGACTGTTGATGACCAGAAACCTGGTCGGACGAGTCTCGTTTCAAATTGTATCGAGTGGATGGACGCGTACGGGTATGGAGACAACCTCATGAATCCATGGACCCATCATGTCATCAGGGGACTCTTCAAGCTGGAGAGGCTCCGTAGTGGTGTGGAGCGTGTGCAGTTGGAATGATGTGGGATCCGTGATACGTCTAGATACGACTCTGACACGTACCTAAGCATCCTGTCCGATCATCTGCATTCATTCATGTCCATTCCGCATTCCGACGGACTTGAGCAATTCCAGCACGACAATGCGACGCCCCACACATCCAGAATTGCTACAGAGTGGCTCCAGCAACACTCTTTTGAGTTTAAACACTTCCGCTGGCCGCCTCACTCCCCAGACAAGAACATTATTGAGCGTATCTGGGATGTCTTGCAATTTGCTGTTCAGAATAGATCTCCACCCCCTCATACTCTTATGGATTTATGGTGTCAGATCCCTCCAGCTGTATTTCACACATTTGTCGAGTCCGTGCCACGTCGTGTTGCAGCAATTCTGCATGCTCGCGGGGGCCCTACACGATATTAGGCAGGTGTGCCGGTTTCTTCGGATCTTCATACACACACACACACACACACACACACACACACACACACACACACACACACACACACACACACACACACACATCCATGCTTGAGACCAATTATTCAGTCATACTTTGTTAAACACACTGCGGTCTAATATTCGCTGTACCATGCAGCCACAGTTACAGTATGTGTTGAAATTGGTTTCCATGTGCCTCAGCGCACGCATGTATGCGCCGTAACATGTTCTGTCTCACACGTTCACATCGGTCATGCTGCATGCAAGCACTGCCAAACGGAGCATGAATACGCTGTTCCAGTGTCTCCACATCTGGAGTGGGCCCTGCATACTCGATACTTCTGAGATGGCCCCATAACCAGAAATTGGCACGGGTTGAAGTCCAGTGAACAAGCAGGCCATGCAACTGGACCCCCTCGCCCCATCCATTGACCAGGGAAGGCACGATTGAAATGCACCAGGACTTTCACGGCGAAGTGCGGCGGAGCACAATAATGTAGCTTCACACATCCCTTCGAATCATCAGTGGAACTTATTTCAGGAGGCAAAGTCACCCTCAAGAAACGCCTATAGTTCCGACCCATTACACGACGTGGAGTGAAGACTAGTCCCAAAATACGGTTGACAATTATCTCGGTCCACACATTCCGTCTGCACCGCTGTCACCATGCCATGGGGCTTATGCATACTATCCCACAGATGAGTGTTATGAAAGTTGAAGACACCACTCCGCGTAAAGGTGGCGTGATCTGTAAATAGGATGGATGACACAAACCCTGGAATCATGGTAGCAGCTTTTGATGTGGGAAGTCTGCCGCTGCTAAGCTCTGCACACGCTGTAAGTGATAAAGGTAGTAACAATTGTCGTGGAGAACGTTCCACACGATCGTCTGGCTTACCCTGTACTGGCGGGCCAACTGCCTGGTACCGACATGGCGGTCGCCTTCCACAGTGTTAATCATATTTTCCTTAAAATCTGGTGTCCGAACATTTCAAGTATATCCCTCATAATTTCCTGCTTTCTGAAAACACCCTGTGTCAGATGAACGGTGAAACACTGAAACATTGAATGCTGTGGCTGTTATCGGCGGGACAGGTCTCCTTATACAACCTTGCTGCCACCACCTGTTGCCATTTGCCTTTCCGTAAGTAAATACCATATCGGCAAGCTCTCGATTCGAATACGGAACCGTTGTGTACTACGTTGTATCACGTCCTCTACGAGGTGAGTCAGGAAGAGAAGTGGATCGGACTTAACATTACGAATTACTATGGCATGAGAGGGTGCTAAGGCATGACGTATGAGGTACAGTACCACCCTCCAGGAGGAAACCATTTACACTGTAACTAAGGAGTCCACCATCTCTGTAACAAATTATGACTGAATAAATGGTCTCCAGCATGGAAACCATGCATTTCCGGACATAAGTTCGTTAGACCTGTTTCGTTCCGTATCCTCTGATAGACAAATCTCTACAGTTTGTACACGGTGGAAAAAAATCACCGTGTGTGTGTGTGTGTTTTATATATATATATATATATATATATATATATATATATATATATATATATATATATATATATATATATATGACTAGACAAAACGTTACTACCACACTCCGCCACGCGGTCTCATCAGGCGCTGCAATCATGGACTGTGCGGCCGGTCTCGGCGCAAGTTAGAGTCCTCCCTCGGGCATGGGTGTGTGTGTTTGTCCTTAGGATAATTTAGGTTAAGTAGTGTGAAAGCTTGGGGACTGATGACCTTAGCAGTTAAGTCCCATAAGATTTCACACACATTTGAACATTTTTTGTACCACACTCCACCTTGAGAATGAGTGCCGGTGGTTGGTGTTACGGGCACGTGACGCGGTAAGGGGAGTACATTAACGGAACGGAGACAAATGGAGAGACATAGCGACGATAGAGGCAACAAATTAGTGATGGAGGGAACAGACCGGTTAAAACCGTTACCGGAATTTTCTTTCTGAATAACCATATTTTTCGGTATTCTTGTGGTCTTCGATATTTCCACTAACCAAGAAAAAAAAAACAAATATCACTTATTTATACCAGTACTGTCAAAATTTTTCGTTTTTAAATTAATCTTTTTTAAAAACTGATTAATTTTTATTCGTAAAATTTCCATTCCCCTGAAAAATTACGTTACTATAGAAAATGGGAAGAACTATCAGTGCCATTTTAATAACAATGCTGACAGGAACAAGCAACAAACATATTGCATAAGATTTGGTACATGATTGCTGAAGCAATAATGTTTCTCTTGCCGTATGTTGTACGTGCAGCGTGAAAGACTTGCCCCCACATGGTCTATGAGGTAGTTCCTCGCTGTCGCCGTCGGGCATCCGTTGTATTGCAGAATGGCAGCAATCCTAGTCTGGAAATATTTTTACAAAATGAGTTATCAGTGAAGTACAATGCTCCATTTGCTTAAAGATATTAGTAATTTGCCTGCCATTTTTATGAAACATTAAGAGAAAGAAGATTATGGAAACAGTAATAAATTGGCAAGCGGGTTAGCCACGCGGTCTCGGGCACGTTGCCACGGTCCGCGCGGCTTCCCCCGTCGGAGGTTCGAGTCCTCCCTCGGGCATGGATGTGTGTGTAGTCATTAGTGTTAGTTAGTTAGTCAGTTTAAGTTAGATTACGTACTGTGTAAGCCTACGGATCGATGATCTCTGCAGTTTGGTCCCGTAGGAATTTACCACAAACCAGTAATAAATTAAAGACTTAATGACAACAGTTCATTCGTAGCGCACAATAAGAATAGAAAATAGCTGCTCTGCTACCTGTGTCTGGTTAATATGGCTTTGTCTGTTTGTAGCCCTTGAAAACGGACAAATTAACACAATAAACAGAGTTCTTCAGCCTCAGTTTTCACCCCTTTGGACTGACTATCCCTAATGCCCAAACAGTGGCATGATCCCCATCTTCAACACGACTTTTGAGCAGAACTTCAGAACGTTGGAATCAATATGAGAATACAGCCTTTTTTTTTTTTTTTTGTAGTATTCCAACACTTATCACTTTCGAGAGAAGCAGAGAGCAGCGGATGGACTAAGTTTTCTTTTATTTACCTGTTCAATTTAATATATCTTGAAACTGAAAGAGTCAAAATGCTTTACTCTTTGTTCCATTTCTACGTTTACTTCATGAAATAATAGGAAAATACCGAAAATCGGTTATTTTAGAAACTGGTTATTTTGAGCAATTTTAACTCTCAGATTAAACTGTAAAATGCCCTGCTTAACCCGCAGGACAGGACAGATAGAATAAATTGTGGAAAGGGGCCAAAATAAGGGGCTGTCACTTACGCTAGAACATACAACTTTATTATTTCATCAAACATTACAAGATCCCAAAAAGTTTTTAAACACAAAGCTTTAATCTTTGGGACTTAATTACCGGCTGAAAGCCACTTTAATTTAAAAACGGCTGAAGGCCAATAACTTAAAACGCAAGCATATTCAGAAATTTAAAAGGCAAGCCTTATCTTAAAACAGTTCTTTAGTTACGCTGAAGTAAACAATTTAAATTCAAATCGGATGAAGGCCGAACGCTTAAAACTCCATAACATAATTTTTTTTAAATAGCAAAGTCCCTACACGAAACAGTTCTTTAATTTACGCTGAAGGCCTTAAGAACAAACAACTGAAAGTTAATCCGGCTAAAGGCCGAAGACTTAAAAGTTCAATAGGTTAAAGTAAAGAAGCTAAATTCAAATCGGCTAGAGGCCGATGACTTAAAAATTGAAAAAAAATTAAAATGCCAAAGGGCTTACGTAAAACAGTACCTTAAAGTAGGCCGAAGGCCTTCAGAGTAAACCAACTCGAATTTAAAACACAAAACCGGCTAGAAGCCATACAAGTACCAACAACAAGAACAAATTTTTAAAAAAATAAGGCAATCCAGACAAGGACGCCCAGATGTTCGAGGGTCGGCCTGCAATTCAAATACTAACGCTCGCTTAGATGAGACAGGCAGTCGGGCCAACCATTCACGATCCGACGACAACCCAATCGACCGACAGTCAGTGGACCCGCCGACAAGGTAACTTCCACTTCACCCGACCAGGGCACAACAGGGAGTTTAACGGAACAACGTAGAATATATTGGTGCCCACAACCAATCATACACGGAGCTGTCAAACTACACACCTTGCTGGACGTCAACAACTCGATGAGGAAACAACACTGCCTGAAATTTACGACAATGGCCAGGGCAGGTAACCGGAACGTTAACGGCCATAAGGCAGAAGATTCCGCTGGTGCACTTTAATTCAAATAACCAAATACAGTGAAACTCCACCGGAGGGTGGCTAGAATTTTGCAATTTGAAAACCACGTTGTTGCTCGCGGGAATATCCCAACATCCAACAACGAACTCCAAACGACACAATGTGAACAGTCTTGACTTGCTGGTAGGTGAAATCCAAACTCAACTTTCGTGTCCAGGATCGGTGAGCCACGGACCTCGTAGCGATGGGAACAGCGCCACACACTCCGACCCGCGGAAGGAGAGGATAACAGCACAATCGAGATAACCGAGGGAGACTAAACACAGAATCGCAATGAAGGTTCAATCCAGCGAATAACATGAGCCAGCTACGGTTCAAACTGGTGTGGAAAAAACCAAAGTAACCAAAAACTGGTTATTTCAGCGATAACCGCCATTCCTATTACGAATTGGGAAATCAGTTGACATGAGCAACTTCGAAAAAGGGCAGCTTGTTGTGGCCTGGCATCCAGGAACGAGGATCTCGGAACCGCCGATGCTGGTCGTCTGTTCGAGTGCTACTGTCGCGTACATCTACTAAAGTGGTTGAAGGACGACGAAATCACGAGTGGGTGACAAAGATGTTGTACGACCACTCTTCATCACAAAACGCGGACGTCGGAGGCTTTTCTGCTACTTAAAGCAGCATAGGTGGCTATAAGCAGCAGGTCTGAAAGCAGAGAACAATGTGGTCCAGGTAAAAACGTTTCGGAGCACGCCATTCAGCGCATATTGCTGAACATGGTATTCCCTAGCATACAATCTCTACGCATTTGTGTATTGACCCAACAACACGGTTAGCTACGATTGCAGTGGGGATAGGATCATCGAGGTGAATCAATGGGAAATTGTCGTCTGGTCGAATAAATCACGATTGTTGGTACACTAGGTGTATGGTCGTGTCTGGGTGCTCCATTCAGAAGGATGACTGCTGGAAACATGCACCGCGCCACAGACCCTGGCCACTGGGGTGGGGGGCAGCGTTATGTTACGGGAGGTCTTCACCTGGGCTTCCATGTGACCTGTGACAGTAATTAAAGGCACCTTGTCAGCAACGGACCACGTGATGATTATTAGAAAGCACAAGCATTCCCTCCTTTCCTGATGCTTTATGTCTTCCTTGACGTTGATGGCATCCTCCAGCAATGTCACTAGGTCAGAATCAGGCTACATAGGTTTGAAGAGCGTGATAGAGATGTGTTTTCCACCAAATTCTCCTCATCTAAAACCGGTGGGATACATTTGGGAGGCTATGGGGCCCCAGCTCCCCTCCCACAAACCATCAGGCCATAATTTATGGGTATTGCTTGTCCTGTGGCTACGACTATGATGCCACGTACCTCCGGAAGCCTACCAAACGCTTGTCGAATCCTTGCCATTCAGAAACGTTGCGTATTACGTTCCATAGGCGGACCAGCGCGTTATTAAAAGTGATCGTAATGTTCCGGGTCATCATCATAAACACACTAATCGCAACACTAAGAAATATTGCTATGGATCAGGAGTATCTAAATTAACCTGCAATGACGGTAAGAAAATGTATATTGGCCAGATTTGTCGTAATTTTAAAACACGCATCAAGGAACATGTCTCACGAGTATCAAGTAAGAAAACAGTTTTTGGAAAACACCTTACTAATAGCAAACATGCAGAAGATGATATCATGAACCATCCTGAGATTCAGCACACTGCATCTAAACGTTTACTTCTGAATAGAAGAGTTGGAATTTTTTGCGCACTGCAAGAATAAACTGTCAGCCCTTTCGAATGAGTGTTGAATTACCGACTTTGACTTATTCGAAGATGTTAGTTAAGCAAGATGATAGCTGCTTTCCTAGTTATACTTCATCTCACGTTTTAGTTTTGCTTTTATGGAATTTCCGTGTCGTAGCCATGTCGTGTCTGTAGTGGCCTGCGAGAGGATCAGGATAGGAGCTGATGGTGTCTCCATTTGTGAAGTGATTTGTCCAACTCGTAGACCTGGTGCCTGAGAACAAAAGGTGGAATATTTTCATATAAGGAAACTTGGTGGGAAAAAAGACGAGGAATTCTCAATAATAACAGAGACTGAACAATAAAGTAGGATTGGAAACTACTGTCGAATCCTACGAAGCGCTAACACAGTGACTATGTTCTGCAATCCTGCATGTACCCTGTGCAGCAAGTGCCACGAGAAATCAAGTCTCGTCCCGGGGGCAGAATAACGCAGGTACAGCGTCTGTGGCACACTAAAATCGTAATCGGATATGAATCCCCATCTACAGGGTGAGTCACTAACTATTGCCACCTAGAATAGCTCCGCAAGTGTGATAGGAGCCTAAAAGATTGTGGGACAAATGTTGGATGGGACAACGGCGGCCATAGTATGATGTTGGTTTTTTGCTGCTAGGTGGGGTCGCGTCAGAGACATGAAGGTCAACTTCGTTTCTTTACATGGAATGCTATAGTTTGGTACTTATTTTCTTATAGCAGCCATCGAGACGAATCCAATGATATTTAATAGTAAGGTCTTTGAAGGTCAACGAAGGTCAAAAACATGGCATGAACGTCTATTTACGGAAGGTGTTCGAGGTGATGACCACTGGTATCAATGCAGTGCTGCAGTCTTCTTATCATGGATTGAGTGGTATTCCTTATCACTTCGGCACTTATCGAAGCACATGCTCTGACAATTCTCTCTCGTATGTCGTGCAAATAGTAAATATTCGCCGTATACGGCTTAAATATTAGTATGATGAACTGAGACTAACTGGATCTTTAACGCATCGGAAACATCCAGCAAAGGAAAGTTACTAACGGGGAAACGGAAATTAGTGCACTTGCCACTGTGGTTCGAGATCCTTGTGTCAGTTCGCGCCAAATCGCAAGGGAATCTGGAATGAGCCAGAGTAGTGTTGTTCGTGTTCTGCATCGCCATAAATATCATTCTTACCATATCAGTCTCCAACAAGAATTAACTGGTACGGATTGTATGCGTCCCATTGAATTCTGCCGATGGGCTCAACTTCAGTTTCAGAGGGATGACACATTTATAAATTTGATTTCATTTAATGTTGAGGCTACATTCATGAACCATGGAAATGTTAATTTCAATAACATGCATTATTTTACGACTGAAAATCCATGTTGGCTGCGGCAAGTTGAGCACCAAAAACCGCCGTCGGTGAATGTATGGTGTGGGATTCTGGCGGACAGAATTATAGGCCCCTATTTCATCAAAAATGGTTCAAATGGCTCTGAGCACTATGGGACTTAACTTCTGAGGTCATCAGTCCCCTAGAACTTGTAACTACTTAAACCTAACTAACCTATGGACGTCACACACATCCATGCCCGAGGCAGGATTCGAACCTGCGGCCGTAGCGGTTGCGCGGTTCCAGACTGTAGCAACTAGAACCGCTCGGCCCTATTTCATCGAAGAAGATCTTAATAGCAGGAAGTACACTACATGCCTGCAAGAAACATTAGGTCTATTATTGGAAGAAATACCTTTATGAACAAGGAACAGAATGTGGTATCAACACGATGGGTGTCCGTCACATTTTTCGATGATGGCTAGAAATGAGTTGCCGATATAATTCCCAAATCGTTGGATTGGACGCGGAGGAGTTGTGTCGTGGCCTGCTCGTTCGCCAGACTTCACACCTCTGGATTTTTTCTTGTGGGGATTCGTAAAAGACATTGTTTATAAAGACGTTCCAACTACACCTGAAGATATGCGAGTGAGAGTTGTCAGAGCATGTGCTTCGATAAGTGCCTATGAGATAAAGAATACTACTCAATCCATGATAAGAAGACTGCAGCACTGCATTGATACCTTTGATCCTCACTTCGAACACGTTCTGTAAATGGACGTTCAGGCCATCTTTTTGGCCCTTGCTGACCTTCGAAGACCTTACTGTTACACATCGTTGGATTCGTCTCGATAGCCGCCATCAGAAAATAAGTACCAAAATATAGCATCCCATTTAAAAAAGCAAAGTTGACCTTCGTATCTCTGGCGCGACCGCACCTAGCAACAAAAAACCGTCATTTTATGGCCACCGGTATCCCATGCAACATTTGTCCCACAAACGTTTCAGCTCCTATCATGATTGCGGAGTTATTCTGGGTGACAATAGTTAGTGACGCACACTGCATAGGTTCGCGCGACGTGCCTCCAACGCGATAATGCGCTGTTTTCCTGATCTCGGCTCCTTCAAGAAGCTTGTATGCTGCTAGTCACGTAGTCCACACTACCCGTGCCACTAAAACGCAGTTCCTCCTGATTTGTAGTGTTCCTGCTGACGTTAGGTTTCTCCTTTACTGGCACACCATCTACAACATTATACCCTAACATATACTCTCAATACTTCACTGTAGTCATTTGCAACTCATTTCCATCTTTCCATCTGTTTGGCCCAATGAAGGACGCTCTCGGCAGGAAGCAGTACATTGATGATGGGGAGGTCATAGATGCAGCGAAATTCGGCTACGGCGTTGACCAGTAATGTGGTACCATGCCGTAGTACAGGCTCTCCCAGTATGGTGGAGTGAAGCCGTCGTATTAAACAAAGATTATGTTGAAAGATTCGTTTTTTTAGCAAAAAAGAGCAGGAGAAAAAAAGTCTATTGGAATCCTGAATAAAACTAAACTGATTTCAGAAAAAAAATCTTTTGCTTTACTTACTGAATGCCCAACGTATTTAAAGGCACTTGCTTTGGACCAGAATGGTGGCCATTATTCGGAACACATACACTACTGGCCATTAAAATTGCTACACCAACAAGAAATGCAGATGAGAAACGGGTATTCATTGGACAAATATATTATACTAGAACTGACATGTGATTACATTTTCAAGCACTTCAGGTGCACAGATCCTGAGAAATCAGTGCCCAGAACAACCACCTCTGGCCGTAATAACGGCCTTGATACGCCTGGGCATTGAGTCAAACAGAGCTTGGATGGCGTGTACAGGTACAGCTGCCCATGCAGCTTCAACGCGATACCACAGTTCATCAAGAGTAGTGACTGGCGTATTGTGTCGAGCCAGTTGCTCGGCCATCATTGACCAGATGTTTTCCATTGGTGAGAGATCTGGAGAATGTGCTGGCCAGGGCAGCAGTCGAACATTTTCTGTATCCAGAAAGGCCCGTACAGGACCTACAACATGCGCTCGTGCATTATCCTGCTGAAATGTAGGGTTTCGCAGGGATCGAATGAAGGGTAGAGCCACGGGTCGTAACACATCTGAAATGTAACGTCCACTGCTCAAAGTGCCCTCAGTGCGGATAAGAGGTGACCGAGACGTTTAACCAATGGCACCCCATACCATCACTCCTGGTGATACTCCAGTATGACGATGATTAATACACGCTTCCAATGTGCGTTCACCGCGATGTCGCCAAACACGGATGCGACCCTAATGATGCTGTAAACAGAACCTGGATTCATCCGAAAAAAAAGATGTTTTGCCATTCGTGCACCGAGGTTCCTCGTTGAGTACACCATTGCAGGCGCTCCTGTCTGTGATGCAGTGTCAAGGGTAACCGCAGCCATGGTCTCCGAACTGATAGTCCATGCTGCTGGAATCGTCGCCGAACTGTTCGTGCAGATGGTTGTTATCTTGCAAACGTCCCCATCTGTTGACTCAAGGATCTAGACGTGGCTGCACGATCCGTTACAGCCATGCGGATAAGATGCCTGTCATCTCGACTTGTAGCAATACGAGGCCCCTGGGATCCAGCACGGCGTTCCGTATTGCCCTCCTGAACCCGCCGATTTATATTCTGCTAACAGTCATTGGATCTCGACCAACGCGAGCATCAATGTCGCGATACGAAAAACCACAATCGCGATAGGCTACAATCCGACCTTTATCAAAGTCGGAAACGTGACGGTACGCATTTCTCCTCCTTACACGAGGCATCACTACAACGTTTCACCAGGCAACGCCGGTCAACTGCTGTTTGTGTATGAGAAATCGGTTGGAAACTTTCCTCGTGTCAGCACGTTGTAGGTGTCGCCACCGGCGCCAACCTTGTGTGAATGCTCTGAAATCTAATCATTTGCATATCACAGTATCTTCTTCGTGTCGGTTAAATTTCGCGTCTGTAGCACGTCATCTTTGTGGTGTAGCAACTTTAATGGCCAGTAGTGTATTTCTAGAGCATACCATCAACCTTAAAAAGTCTACGCCCAAAAAACACGTAGTGTTGACGGGTAGATAACAGTAAGTTCATATTTACTTGAATAAAAGTAAAGTTGCATAAGTGAAGAAGTAATTTACGACTATTGCAAAAACAAAATAAAAATAGTGATGAAATTCAATACACATGCAACAGATTGAGAAATGAAAAGCTTCACGTTACCTCTTCCCGAAAGTCAATCGTGAAGATTGGATCAACTGTTTGTCACATAAACGACTGAAGTCAGCGGTAGAAGTCATCTTCCTGGGGAAGGTAATACACAGAGAAACGTTCTTTGCAGTACTTTGTGCTAACAAAAGGAAACAATTCAACACATCGTTAAAAGCATTGGTGAGAGATCTGGAGAATGTGCTGGCCAGGGCAGCAGTCGAACATTTTCTGTATCCAGAAAGGCCCGTACAGGACCTACAACATGCGCTCGTGCATTATCCTGCTGAAATGTAGGGTTTCGCAGGGATCGAATGAAGGGTAGAGCCACGGGTCGTAACACATCTGAAATGTAACGTCCACTGCTCAAAGTGCCCTCAGTGCGGATAAGAGGTGACCGAGACGTTTAACCAATGGCACCCCATACCATCACTCCTGGTGATACTCCAGTATGACGATGATTAATACACGCTTCCAATGTGCGTTCACCGCGATGTCGCCAAACACGGATGCGACCCTAATGATGCTGTAAACAGAACCTGGATTCATCCGAAAAAAAAGATGTTTTGCCATTCGTGCACCGAGGTTCCTCGTTGAGTACACCATTGCAGGCGCTCCTGTCTGTGATGCAGTGTCAAGGGTAACCGCAGCCATGGTCTCCGAACTGATAGTCCATGCTGCTGGAATCGTCGCCGAACTGTTCGTGCAGATGGTTGTTATCTTGCAAACGTCCCCATCTGTTGACTCAAGGATGTAGACGTGGCTGCACGATCCGTTACAGCCATGCGGATAAGATGCCTGTCATCTCGACTTGTAGCAATACGAGGCCCCTGGGATCCAGCACGGCGTTCCGTATTGCCCTCCTGAACCCGCCGATTTATATTCTGCTAACAGTCATTGGATCTCGACCAACGCGAGCATCAATGTCGCGATACGAAAAACCACAATCGCGATAGGCTACAATCCGACCTTTATCAAAGTCGGAAACGTGACGGTACGCATTTCTCCTCCTTACACGAGGCATCACTACAACGTTTCACCAGGCAACGCCGGTCAACTGCTGTTTGTGTATGAGAAATCGGTTGGAAACTTTCCTCGTGTCAGCACGTTGTAGGTGTCGCCACCGGCGCCAACCTTGTGTGAATGCTCTGAAATCTAATCATTTGCATATCACAGTATCTTCTTCGTGTCGGTTAAATTTCGCGTCTGTAGCACGTCATCTTTGTGGTGTAGCAACTTTAATGGCCAGTAGTGTATTTCCTAGAGCATACCATCAACCTTAAAAAGTCTACGCCCAAAAAACACGTAGTGTTGACGGGTAGATAACAGTAAGTTCATATTTACTTGAATAAAAGTAAAGTTGCGTAAGTGAAGAAGTAATTTACGACTATTGCAAAAACAAAATAAAAATAGTGATGAAATTCAATACACATGCAACAGATTGAGAAATGAAAAGCTTCACGTTACCTCTTCCCGAAAGTCAATCGTGAAGATTGGATCAACTGTTTGTCACATAAACGACTGAAGTCAGCGGTAGAAGTCATCTTCCTGGGGAAGGTAATACACAGAGAAACGTTCTTTGCAGTACTTTGTGCTAACAAAAGGAAACAATTCAACACATCGTTAAAAGCACGTCTTTAGTAGCCCCACTCGCTAAATGCTCCATGAAAGTTTAACACATTAACAAAAAATTGTAATTCCACCAATGGGATCCCTTTCCTATATTACAGTTGCACATTACGTCCGTTTACAATCCGTTGTTCCAGAAAGCCCAAAGAATCTGTTTCCGCACTGGTTATCGTTCCAGTCTCTGACGACCAGCTGTGTACCTACCTACACGTAAACATAACTGTGAAAAACTTCAAAAACTCGACATCATTTGCTCTGCAAAGAAGAAAGTATCACATGTTTAATCTCTCTTTTCCAGCATAAAATCCTTTTACATCCGTCATAGAATCCTTCCCGTCGTTTCACCTCACTGTAAATGAAATAAATCCTTTCAGTCCTCATCAAAAGCCACTGTTACGAAAACGCACGTCGTTGTTTGTCTTTTCATACCTGTGTGAATACTGTCGGGTACGGAAGTTACTTTGTTATTGCGAGTGAAGTTATGACCCTGGAAGTACGCAAACAGGGTCATGTTGGCTGAAGTTATGAGTCTCTTCAGCGAAATGAAACGTAGGAAATTCTGCTGTACCGCGATCTTCGTGTCGTGTAGACCTGAACAAGCGATACCTTCAAACGGCTCGAAAATTCTCTGTACGCCGCCGGAATCGATACTTTATCGAGCCTACTCGAACATTAACGTGACGATTGACTCGCGTGATGAGAATTCGAGCGATTGGAACAACAAGAACCTTATGATCCTCAAGATTACATCGGCTTTTATAGCGACTTTTTAACCAAACGTAACACTCAAAGCTGAAAATGTTGGCATTTTAAAAATACTACTTGACTTTGAACCCATTAAAATGTTTTATTTGGTTATTAGAAACTAAAATGATTTACCAAAAAGGGTGCAAATGATCATTTCAGTCCCTGCTCACGTGTTAGAATGATGGATCATAGCTACTGGCATTTAATCAGCTTGAAAACACGATGGTGTTAATCAGATGGAAGAAGGAAGAAAATTAATGAAGAGTTAAATGTCTAATACACCAAACAAATACTGACTGAAACTGCGATAGAGAGAATAAATTTCGACCGCAACACCCGCCATAGAAATAGTATCAACAGACATTAGTACACTCGCAACAGAATTAAATGATCTCTTTTTTCGAAGCCCCGTAATTGCCTTCCATTGCGACGTATAAGTCTGAAATTTGGCTCAAAAGGTACCTACGACCTCCCTCTGCAATGATGCAATAGCTTGGCGCCCAACGACGCTACCCTCGGGCTCGACAAAGCCGACAGTTCAAAAGTTCATGTGACGTGTAAGGTAGGTTAGTGATGTCACATTGGCGGCAAATGTCACCACAATTCTGCCCAACCGTGGACGTGTTGGCCACATTTCAGTCTTCCTCTTGACGTCTCTGCGATGGAGGTCAGAAGCGCTACAATCAGTGCTGAAACCACGCAGTTGTCTTGTGAGTGACAGAGGAAAACATTCCACACACACCGTTACTCCGAATCAGCACGAAAAGGCAGCAAGGGTTGGCATACAGGGCGTCACTGAAACCACACCTTTTGCAGGAGCGCTGATTCCCACACATTTCGCGGTCGAAAATGACAGTTCGCAGTGCGATGAACAACACGAAGATATTCTTGACACCATACGACACTGCTGACACCCTCGGACACTTATATCTTTCTCTATACACGTAGTAGGTCTGTATCCCCATTGAATGTGATTGAACCCCTTTGGAGTGCAGCGCGACCGCACTTTTTGCTCCCCTGTACAAGTTGCCGCGCGGGATTAGCCGAGCGGTCTAGGCGCTGCAATCATGACCTTAGCAGTTAAGTCCCATAAGATTCACATGCATTTGAACATTTATTTGAACAAGTTAGATGCACTAGGGACCGTTCAAACCATTGGACGAAATCTGAGCGTGATCCGAAGCAGCAACGGTGCTCATGCTTCTTCACCCCTATTTTATCTCCTCCTGTGCAGTCGTTAAGCGGATGGGGGGAGGGGCGTGACATTGGCCACACGCATGAATAGAACGGCAAAGGATCCCCTCTAAGCCGGCCGGAGTGGCCGTGCGGTTCTAGGCGTGACAGTCTGGAAACGGGCGACCGCTACGATCGCAGGTTCGAATCCTGCCTCGGGCATGGATGTGTGTGATGTCCTTAGGTTAGTTCGGTTTAATTAGTTCCAAGTTCTAGGCGACTGATGACCTCAGAAGTTAAGTCGCATAGTGCTCAGAGCCATTTGAACCATTTTTGATCCCCTCTAAGACCTTCCAGTTCGGCAAAACTCTCTGTGGCACCAGCGCCCCTATATCGAGAATTTTAAAAATGAGTGCACAGAGACAACCAGCAAAGTAGTCTGAAGCGCTTGCAGCAGGCAACTGAAATCGCAAGGGTGTTGACAGCATGCTGTTTGAACAGTTGTTGTGCCGTAGGGTGACTTGACAGAGAGCCACACTTTCACTTTATTTTATTTTGAATTTATTGGCTTTCGGGACGTGACCATCTCAGTAGTGGGATGTTAGTTACGACAATAAAAATTGAAAGCATCTAACCAAAATTGTTTCCTTTTTTATTTGTGAAAGTGTCATTGATAAGATTGCTCTAAATTAATTATTCAGCAAACCTGCATCTGACTGCGTCTGTGAACTTGTTTCTTGCACTCCTCCATATTGCCAGAAATGCAACACGTATCTGATTTAGCAATCAAGTTTGAGAGAATAATGCCGTGTGTGCAATGGCATTAAGATGGTACTGAAAAATTAAATTTGGCCCTGATGTTTACTTGGTTCTTTCATTGGTGGGTAACTTTACTTTACTACTCATTTTCATATTCAATACAAGCAAAGGATGTGGATTATGATTCAGGCTGTTAGATTTAAGCACAATGTTGATCTCAATATATATATTGTTAAAATTTTAAGACATACACAAAACCTAACATTTCCAACATTTTTGTAGCACGAATCACTCTTACAAAAAACTTTACCAAAAGCTTACTGTGTCAAACCTTGGACATACAAATCCTAACTCTGAACATTATCTAACAAAACCAATTTGAAATGATTATATATCTTCTCTCATTTACGTGCTAAAGTTTGGTCAGGGGCAGCGACTTACCTTAACGCTGCCTGCACACGTCTGCTTCCTCCGGGCACCTACCTGCGACTCCTGACTTAAACCTGTCTACACACGTCTGCTTTCTCCGGACACCTACCTGCGACTCCTCGGTTTTTTGCTGCGCGCGCCCGGCTCTCTTAACCATAAAAAATCCTCCTACTCAAAGATATTATACTCGTTCCGCCTTGCGGTTGGCAACTACCAACTATTTTCTGGAGCTACCTTAGCACATACCTCTCAGAATGTAAGGACAAAAGGAGAATATCTCTGACCCAGTGGGGAGTCGAAACCCGGGCCTCTGCGCTTAGCGATCCACCGCACTGACCACACAGCTACCGAAGCACACAGGGGCCCCACGTTTGCGGAGCCTTTGAGCCAAATTTAAAACTTAAGCATCGCAACTGGAGGCAGTTACGAATTTTCGAAGCAGTGGTCTTCTACTTCTTTTGCGCAGTGTAGATGGCAGGACGAGCGAAAACTCGAGAACTGGACTGAACGTTTATCGCGATGGTATATTCATTTTCTAGTTCCTGTTTCAAGGTATGTTCCGTACACTGGAAGGGAGCCGTTGCGGGGTGTCTTATTTCTCCCTGAGTTACTGCCATAACGAGTTGCTGACTTCTCTCCATCAGTGGTTGCTCTACCATCTTTGGTGTGACCGCTATATTTCCGTGTGTGGTGTGTGTGGCAGTCGGTCGGTTGGGACAGAGCAGCGAGGAAGTCTCCGTGACGCTAGGTCAGGCCGGGGCCACTGACGGCGTGCACGCGCGGTCGGATTTGTGAGGCGCTAGCTGCGAGAGCTACGAAGTTTGTCGCCCACCCAACCTGGACACAGAAGTTGAGTGGTCAGTTAACCTGTTATAAAACCTCAACTGCTGTGACATCTCTTCGTTCATTGCCGGTTGTTGCTTTCTGGGCCATTCCCGCAAGCAGCAACGTATGGTGTGTTGGAGCAGGCGATATTTTTCAGCCTCTTCCTGTATGGTTTTTAATTATCGGATTGGCTGATACTTATTAGTGAAGTGCACCAGCGGTATCTTCTGCCTTGTGGCCGTTAACGTTCCAGTTACCTGCACTGGTCGTTAGCGTAGTTTTCCGGCAATGTGTTTTTCCTCGCCGTGTTGATGCTGTCCGGCACGGCGTGTAGTTCGACAGCCTTTGGTGTTGTTCATATTTCAGAGTGGTTATTGTGTCTAGACTGTATTTACACGCCAATTTTCAAGATGTAGTAATGCTGGTATCTTCATCCTCGCTGATTTTTCCGTTGTGCTGTTGGTCGGGCGGAAGGAAATTGATTAGGTTCAGCCATCACTGGGTCGCGATGCCATCCGATTACTTAGTATTACGCTTGGCTGCCTGTCTCACCTAAACTTATGTTAGAGTTAACTCCTCAGGCCGACCCTTGGAGCACTTCTGAGCACCACTGTTCTGTTGTTTTAGATTGTGGTTTTCTTTTAGTCTCAAGTACTGTGCGAGGCCTTCAGGCATCTATTAATTTAGTTTGTTTTATTGTTAAGATAAGGCCTTCAGCCATCTTAAATTAAAACTTTGAAGATTCTTGCTGAAACTAATACTTTTTTTAAAAAAAGCGATATTGCCCGTTGGAAATCCTTATCATTCTCCAGGCATGAAGCCTTGAGTTGTTCTTTGTTCAGAGTGTGGCCTTCAGCCGAAGTGTACGAGAGATATTTTGAGATAATTAAAATTTCAAAAGTCACGTGTTTAAAACCTTTTAAAATTTTCTTCTCTATCTGAAATTCTTGTTATCCGGGCCTTAAGCCCTCTATCACCAGTGTGTGGCCTTCAGCCGAGTTTTTATGTAAAATTTTGTAACTAAGGCCTTCAGCTGTGTGTATTCCTTAAGACAATTTTAATAACATGTGTTCGGGCCTTAGGCCGTATTGTTTTGAATGCTGTTTAGGGCATGTGTGATTGTTTTAGGAAAATAAAGTTTGTACGTTTTGTCCAACTGACAGTAACTGATGTTGGCACCTTTCCACAACTATAACCTGATCCGCTCTGTCCTGCGAAATCAGATTTCAGAAAGTTATTGTTGTCTTGTTCCAAATGGTTCAAATGGCTCTGAGCACTATGGGACTCAACTGCTGAGGTCATTAGTCCCCTAGAACTTAGAACTAGTTAAACCTAACTAACCTAAGGACATCACAAACATCCATGCCCGAGGCAGGATTCGAACCTGCGACCGTAGCGGTCTTGCGGTTCCAGACTGCAGCGCCTTTAACCGCACGGCCACTTCGGCCGGCTGTCTTGTTCCGTGTTTATTCTTTTTTATTGGTATCCGTAGTATATTAATAACGTAAGACGTACCAGCTAGATCGCGAGGCGAAGAAAATCTCGAGTAGAGGCCGAGTTTTCTCTAGGAGTGACGTAAGCTACTCGAGAAGTTCGAGATGTATTCAAGCAAAACAATCAAGGGCGGCAAGCGTTTCATTTGTTTTCCTCTGCCTGCGATGACGCATGCGCTGCAAATCGTACTCGGCGTATCAGCATCCGGTATTCAACCGATTCGACAATCGCCGGCTGGGTGCTGCCGGTGGCCGAAGCAGGGCGAGACAACCGAAGCACGTCGCAAGCTGTGCTGCTGAAACGTGAAATGCGCACGCGCAAGTAGCCAAATGTGGAAACGGCTGGCTGACGTGTGTTCGCCGGCCTCTACCGCTCTGGCCAGTGCTGATACGAGTCCCGTGGGTCGCAAGTCGAAATAACAATCAGCAAATTCTGGATTTTTTTTCTCCGCGAGGGGAATTAGTAAAACGTGTTGAATTGAATAAACGTGCTTCCAGTCACATTTTCTCTCCCGCACTTTTTACCCTTTACGCAATACATGTGTGTGTGTGTGTGTGTGTGTGTGTGTGTGTGTGTGTGTGTGTGCGGGAACGAGAGGTAGAGAGAGAAGCAATAAATGGAGGGACAGAGAGAGGATTGCACGGAGACTGTGAAAATGCAGATTCTGTTCATAACTAGAAGCGCGGCGGCGCATGCATATGGAACAACCCGCGGTGCGTTAAACGCTCGTCCTGAAAACTAGTCACGTATTCTGTTGGAGGCCGCGTTTGATAACAAGTAATTCAACCCGCGATGCGCGCTTCGCAGTGGTGGGTCTCCCTCTCGAATAATTTTGAAACAAGGCTAGGTGATGCAAGGCATAAAGTAGATTCATTTCGCGACCGAAGAAAATTGTATAGATATTCGTTATCGTAACAGTCTCCTTCACGTGTCCGAATACATCGATTTTCGTTTGTTTGCTAAGTTGGTGTATTGCACTGCTAAACTAACTTTCGACGAGTCTGTGTTATTAAAAAACTAAAACAATTTTGTTTTCACCAAATGCAGTAATAATACTTCAAACCAAAGGTCAGAAATTTTTTTAAATTTCTAGGTCTATATAATTACGTGTAATATAACAAACAAAAATGGCTGGCTCTGAGCACTATGGGACTTAACATCTGAGGTCATCAGTCCCGTAGAACTTAGAACTACTTCAACCTAACTAACATAAGGACATAATCACACACATCCATGCCCAAGGCAGAATTCTAACCTGCGACCGTCGCGGTCACGCAGTTCCAGACTGAAGCGCCTAGAACCACACCGCCACACCGGCCGGCTATAACAAACAGATAAAGAAAATAGTTTCTGTACCGACTTGTTCTATTGTTGCTCATCATATTTTTCGTCAAAAACGTTTCGTGAGCTGCCACCGTGTTTATAATGAACTTGACTGTGGAATTCAGCTGTGTGTGTAAAGTCAGTCTTCAGTCATTAACACAATTGTAGTAACCTTTCACACCCTGTGCATCCTTCTTCAGGTGCTCCAGTGGTACATTGAACAAATAACGATGAAGTTACTCTTGTGATTCCTTTGAGTATCCAACGTAAGTCACACATCAATATCAAATATTTATTTCTACCTATGATCGATCGCCGAATCGCCGAAACTTCATAAATCAGTGACAACATCAGTTAGTCGAGGAAATGAAGTGGTGAGGGAACAAAATTGGTTTATTAGTGACGTGAAGGTTTGCAAAGTCACTAGTAAAGTTTACTAGAAAAAAAAGTAATTCATGTTAAGAAACACTGATCGTACCTCCTACATGTTATAATAGCTATTAAAAGCATTTATTTTCGTAAATGTTCTTGGGGTAGAAATGGGTTGAATATTAACAGACGCAGTACTAGGAAATGAAGGTGTGCGTGAAGGGTGCAGTTCATCTCCTACATTATTTAGTACACTGCTGTCCGTACGAAATGCAGCACCATGCGGCATGCAATAAACAAAAAGAGGGATTAACTTTGCTGCACGTTTTGTCACACAAATGATCAGCACTTCGTCGGCCGGGGTGGCGGAGCGGTTCTAGGCGCTACGGTCTGGTACCGCGCGATCGTTATGACCGCAGGTTCGAATCCTGCCTCGGTCATGGATGTGTATGATGTCCTTAGGTTAGTTAGGTTTAATTAGTTTTCAGTCTAGGGGACTGATGACCTCAGCAGTTAAGTCCCATAGTGCTCAGAGCCATTTCAACCATTTTTGATCAGCGCAAACGCCCTAAGCGCCGGGCGGCTACCCCTGAGGCCCAGTGTGAGATGTAATTATCGTAGGGCAGTGAAACTTGGTAGATACTCTAATGGGTTAGTACGGAACAGATTTACGCTGGAAAAAATTACTTCTAATTTTGGTCCCAAGATCGAAATCTGGCCCTGTAAGTGCAAGACAGACGTATAGAAATATTTTCGTATGCATGGGATTAGGAACAGGACGCGGGCAGAAAAGGTCAAACATGTGAGACAAGCGTAATGTTGAATTTGTTATTAACCGCTGCTTACACAATTCTTGTTCAATATTAGTACCGGAGACGTCGACTAGTTGCTGTACAGCGCCAGATTTGCACCTGGTGGCCAAAATTACCACAATTATCTTTCTTTTTTTTAGATTAATTTGTTCTGCGTTAACGCCTGAGCAAATCTATCAAGTTTCGCTGCCATACGATAATTACAGACCTCAACGAATTTCCGTGAGTAACTGCACTTTGATTGTAACCACTGTTAGGTAGGATCTAATGCCACCTAAGTTCTATATATAAGTACTATGGGCGGGTTTCTCTTTGAAAATAGTGTTTAATAGTTTTGTTTGTGAGAAGACCGCGTTATGCCTCGTGTAAGAAGGAGAAACGACGGTCAACTTCCGCCGGATTATGACATCAGCCACATTGTGGCCTGTCGAGATTGCAATTTATCGTTGCGCGATATTTCCATCGTTTTGGGTGGAATCCCATGACCGCCATGCGAATACTGAATCGATAAGTTGAGGATCTCAGCACACTCTAGCAACTAGCGCCTGAGAGGACAGACATTTTGTGCGCTCGACTGTGTAGAACAGTACACTCACGTAATTTGCCATGAGTCAGGAAATGGGCTTATCAGCTCCAAGACAAGTATTCACTCGGACAGTGCGGCAACGTGTGGAATAATCTCCGCAAATCCGAACACCAACCTACACTGACTAAAAAACTCGCACACCAAAAAATAGTTAATGTAGAGTAATGAAATTTTTGAATACATTTGCCTATGGTTCAAATGGCTCTGAGCACTATGAGACTTAACTTCTGAGTTCATCAGTCGCCTAGAACTTAGAACTACTTAAACATAACTAACCTAAGGACATCACACACATCCATGCCCGAGGCAGGATTCGAACCTGCGACCGTAGCAGCCGCTCGGCCCCAGACTGTAGCGCCTAGAACCGCACGGCCACTCCGGCCAGCTACATTTGCCTAGGCAGCACACTTAAGTGATTAACTTTGCATGATCACCGGTTATAAAAGCGCGAGAGCCGGCCGCGGTGACCGAGCGGTTATAGGCGCTTCAGTCCGGGACCGCGCGACTGCTACGGTCGCAGGTTCGAATCCTGCCTCGTCATAGATGTGTGTGATGTCCTTAGGCTAGTTAGGTTTAAGTACTAAGTTGTAGGGGACTGATGACCTCAGATCTTAAGTCCCATAGTGCTCAGAGCCATTTGAACCATTTGACCCAGTGAAGTCACAAATGGCGATGGTTTGGGGGTCCGTGGAATGCACGCTACAGGGCGTCTGGCTGGAAGCTGTCCTTGAAGTAATCGATTTGTAACAGTTCGTTGGGTCACTGTGGTGCCACCTGCTGCTCAAATTAGTGCTGCAGATGCAGTATGATGCGACAGAGCAATATACAGAACACGATGGTCCTTCCTCTCGGTAGTGCCACGTGGCCGTCTGGAGCCCGACCTTCTTGCAACCGTACATTCTCGCGACCACCGCTCCTAGCAGTCACGTACTGTGGCTGCATGCCTGCCTAACCTATCTGCAGTATCACAGAAGGAACACCCAGCTCATCGTAGCCTTTTAACACGACCCCGTTCAAATTCACTGATGTATTGATAATGGCGTCTTTGTCGCTTCAAGGCATTCTTGACCAACATCAACCTACCGCGTCCAATCTCAAAGGTAACTAACGCTCGCGGCCGTTGCAGTGCATATTGGGGCATAGTGGTGCTACTAGCTCCATTCCTATGAGGCTGACGTGAAATTTGAACAGACGTCATCTCTCAGATATTGAAACATGTCTACCAACTTTCGTGTACGTCGTACAATATCTTCTTGATGTTGTGTTTCTATTTTTTTCCATCGGCATATAAATAAATAAACACTCGTACGAGAAACTCAGTCAAAAAAGAAAAATACATACATACCTGCACTTATATAAGCCATATCTCAGGTAAACAAAATGCGTCTTGAAAAAAAATATGTAAAAAACTAGCTTTCAAAACAACTAAAACCTTAAGCACGAAAATCCATTCAGCAAAAGCCACAGTGCCAGAATGGTGATATCCTGGAATATACTAAATTAACTGCGGTAAATGCGAAAAATATTACATAGAACCGGCGGGCCGTAACTTCTGGATCAAAGATAGAGAACACAGAAGAGATTCCGATGCTAAACTTCCTTTCTACATGTGAAAATCCACAATCATAAAACAGAAAACTTAAAAGCAGCAATCCAAATACCACACAAAGTTCCAAAAGAAATCAACAGGAATATTTTAGAAGAAGTGGAAATTTATCCCCACGTAAAAACAACCCGAAAGATATTCGAAACGAACAAACAGACCTAAACGTAAGTACAGCTTAGAAATCTTTGTTAGTATTTTGAAGCTACAAACCAAATTAAAACACAAACCAAAGATTATACAGACAACAGCTCAGAACCATGTTCTGTGGTACATATAAATAAACGTAAACGTACAGCATCCCTAAAACAAGCTACAAAGCCGTCAATATAAAACAAACTGCCAAATTTTACAAAAAAAAAGAAACTATTCACAATATAAGGCAGTAACAAAATTGCGATCATATACAAATCTGTTATATAAATACATTATAACAACTTAACGCAAGTAAACCTGAATCGCGTCAATAAGCTGTCCAAATGGAACTAATTGTCATATCTTACGAAAGGTACATAATTCTTCATAACGTAAGACAGCAAGAATACAGCAACCAGACACCGGTTAAGTGTCTGTATACTTTATGAACAGTTTAACCTATGTATACAATCTATATATTTTATTTAAATTACCATCTAATTTACAACATCTATGCTGTGTATAATGGTTGCAGGATGTACTAGAAAACGGCAGTAAAGCCACAGTACGAAAGAGTGTAAACTGGGAGTAGCTAAGAGAAATTAGTTATTCACTAAAATGTCATACTAACAAGACATCTGGAGTACCACAGACTGTCATCACGGGGACGACTCTTGCGGCTTCCTTTGCCACGGCAGCAGTGAGAGTGCCCGAGCGTTTTGCCCCACTGACAACACAGGAGTGACAAGTCATGTCTTCAGACAAGTGCCGGTTCTGCCTATGGCGCCCTGATGGACGTATCCATATGTGGAGGCTCTGAGAAGAAAGAACATTGACATATGGACTCAGCACCTGAACTTACAGTATTGGGGGCCCCTTGGAACACAGAATTGCGAATACATAGAAAGAAGGATCCATTATTGTATGATTATATGATAGCGGAACAAACACTGGTAGCAGTTACTTCTGTAAAATATCTGGGAGTATGCGTGCGGAACGATTTGAAGTGGAATGATCATATAAAATTAATTGTTGGTAAGGCGGGTACCAGGTTGAGATTCATTGGGAGAGTGCTTAGAAAATGTAGTCCATCAACAAAGGAGGTGGCTTACAAAACACTCGTTCGACCTATACTTGAGTATTGCTCATCAGTGTGGGATCCGTACCAGATCGGTTTGACGGAGGAGATAGAGAAGAGCCAAAGAAGAGCGGCGAGTTTCGTCACAGGGTTATTTGGTAACCGTGATAGCGTTACGGAGATGTTTAATAAACTCAAGTGGCAGACTCTGCAAGAGAGGCGCTCTGCATCGCGGTGTAGCTTGCTCGCCAGGTTTCGAGAGGGTGCGCTTCTGGATGAGGTATCGGATATATTGCTTCCCCCTACTTATACCTCCCGTGGAGATCACGAATGTAAAATTAGAGAGATTAGAGCGCGCACGGAGGCTTTCAGACAGTCGTTCTTCCCGCGAACCATACGCGACTGGAACAGGAAAGGGAGGTAATGACAGTGGCACGTAAAGTGCCCTCCGCCACACACCGTTGGGTGGCTTGCGGAGTATAAATGTAGATGTAAATGTAGATGTAGAATTATCACCACTGACCCGAACAGCATCCGTTCTGTTTCCGACGACTTAAGGCCGATAACCGTGTCCTGTTTTGGAGAACCCCTTAACGTTACCTTTCAGTGTCATAACGCAAGATCGCGTTTTTCCCGTGCCGTTCTGAGCTAAGTCGATATGGTGTTGGACTTTTGCCCTGCCCAGCACATTCACAGGTCTGCCATTCACTGAAGACACTTAGTCTTGGGTAGTGAAGGGAATGGTAGACCAGCACTCGCCAGTCTCTACGAATGGCGGAATTTGAAACACGGCGTAGTATTCAATCACCATCGAATAACGCACCCATGTCTGTCACCCAAGCTCATTGACACTCTATGCGTAGTCGGGTCAGAGTCAGTGATTTTGTCCGAGGTGGCAGCTCTTCCAAATAATTTGTTCACCTTGTATGAACCCAAATCTCCCAAAAATTTAATCTTGTATCTTTCCTATCAACACAATAAATCTCGTTTCTTCCTATGCTTCAAGGGGCTGTAGTCGTAGTAGCCTGCAGTGAATTTATTCCAACAATAAGATAGGCGCGTGGTTATTTGTACACTCTAAAAAAATTTAAAAAATCGGTGCACCACAAATGAATTACCCCAAAGCAACGAACATCAGTAGACGTCACCTACAGTTACACAGACAAACAAATGATTACAATTTCAGAAAAACTGGATGATTTCTTCAAGAGTAAGAGCTTCATAAATTAAGCAATTCAATAACGCATTTGTCCTCCATTGGTCGAATAACTGTTTTTCTGAAAGTGTACGTTTGTTTGTCTGTGCATGTACGTGACATACCGATTTCCGTCCCATTCGGATAATTCCTTCGCGCTTCGTCGGACTATTTTTTCTAGCGAGTAGCTGTTATTCTTTATTTGGTTGGTTGGTTTTTGGAGGTTGAAGGGACCTGACTACAAAGGCCATTGGTCCCATTCTTTATTTACAACATGCTCCATTGCACACTATTTATAATACTACATGTATGTATATAAAACATTCTTCGGTTTCAAGCCCGCGTCAAGTGGTTTACTGCCCACGAGCTTTCGGCAGAGATCTCCTCTGGCATTGTCAAGTGGATGACTGTCGTCTGGTTGTCATTGCCGTGCTTATATAGCCACGCCGTCGCTCGTGACGTCGCTCTTGACGTCACTGGTGCTCGGTCCCGTTTTGGCCGCGTGACCGCCGGGCCCGCTTCAACTCCCTCAACACCGAATCCAACGTCGTACTCAGCTGCAACCCACCGTCTCTATTGAAAATGTTGTCAGAAATTCTAATCTCTATGGCCTGGCCTCGTTTATCACGCTATCCCAGAAGGCATTAGTCCGTTTAATAATAGACGTCTCATCGAATGCCGTTCAGTGTCCGTTTTCCAGAGCATGTTCTGCTACAGCTGACTGTTCGGGACAGCGCAGACGGTAACACCTTTCATGTTCTATGCGGCGCTGTTCAATAGTGCCAACAGTCTGGACGGCATAGAACTGCCCACATCCACACGGTATCCTGTAAATTCATGGAGTTCTGAGGCCTACATCGTCTTTCACAGATTTCATTAGTTTCCGGATCTTTGCCGGAGGCCTGAAGATTGTGTCAATAGTGCGAACAGTCTGGACGGCATAGAACTGCCCACATCCACACGGTATCCTGTAAATTCATGGAGTTCTGAGGCCTACATCGTCTTTCACAGATTTCATTAGTTTCCGGATCTTTGCCGGAGGCCTGAAGATTGTGTCTATTTTATGCCTGTTCAGGACCCGACTAATCTTCCCTGTTGTCGAACCACAAAACGGTAAGAATGCAACCAGCTTGGTGTCCTCTTCAGAGGTCTTCTTCCTTTGAGTCTTAGGTGACACTGCTCGTGAGATTTGTTTGTTTTTGTAACCTTTTTCCTTAAAAACCTAGCGTAAGTGGCTCAATTCTTTCGGCAAGTTTTCAGCATCTGAGACGGTTTCAGTTCGACGTACTAAGGTCCTCAGATCTGACTGTTTCTGTGTTGGGTGATGGAAGCATGCATTCGTACATACATGTATGTACTGTTTTGTGTGTGTGTGTGTGTGTGTGTGTGTAGTCTAATGTTTGTGTTGATGGTGCTGATGACGATAATGATGACAGAAGGGAGAGGGCGAAAATCGGTGTCGGCACATTGCCTACTCCTAGCGAATAGCAACGAGGGAGCCGCCAAGCTTAATGTTCCCATCCGACGAACGGATCACATTAACAATGTCACATGTCCTCCTTTCATGAGGCAGTGCTGAGAGGTTTGTTATTTAAACCAGGACGTTGATGCAAGTTCTGGTGATCAGGGAATTTATGCTTCCCTTGCCGGCCAAATACTGACAATGAAAAATTTTTCCACCACCGAAATTCAAACCGGCTTACCTGCGGTCACAGACGTGGATCCTAGAGTGCCGCTGACATAGGAATTTAACTGAATAATATACCACTGTTAAATCCACATTTTCGTTTTGTTGATACCACGCTAGTTTTCGAGACAGAGGATTGACAAAGAAGATTATCTCTACTGAATGTAAAAATATGAACTTATAAGCCTAAAATAGTGGCTTCCTTTAGGCAAATACCTTGTCCAAAATAATGTACTTTTGTTAACAATAGCTCATTAGACCATTTAAGACACATTCATTTCTTTTTACCTTCGGTCTATGACAATGGTGTACAAACTAAGGTAAACAGGCGCAGCATGACATTTAGTAAGGTCAGCAAGCAACTGAAAATAATCACGAAAAGAGACCAAAATAAAATTTTGTGAGGTTGCTGCTCTCCCAACATTACTGTGAGAAAGTAAGTTATTGCCGTAAATAAAAGGGAAAAAGGTCTCGTCGAAGAGCACACATTAAAACTTTAAGATTGTAGAACATAGTGATGGTAAGTAAGTGATCTTGCTGCACTTTTACAGTGAAAGAATTGTGTCGCTCGCAGTTTATTTTTCCTTAAGTTTATTACGCTTTTCGCCAGGCTGCAAATAACAAATTCTTGAACAGACAAATATTCAATAAATGAAATCTCGATAAATTTAGTACTACATAGTAGACGGCAGGAACCCTATCTTTTATTAACCGTTTTTGTCTTCTTCTAGACTCTGATGAGGGTATACATCTTAAATGTCTGAAACAGATGATGTGGAAATGTTAGAAAACTCCATGTAAAGTTTGAAATTTAGTGCAGTTAAAAGTTCATGTCTGAATAACTCGGGACTAGCATTCAAGTACGCTTTCCAACTACCCTGTTAGTCGACCACTGAGGTGAGTGGCTGTGAGGCGTAGATCGAGGATAGGAGAATGATGTCTCGTTTCCCAGGGTAAGGAAGATCATTGACGAAGTGAGATGATGACGGTTACACGCCAGTAACACGCCAGTGCAACAGTGTAGACAACATAAATATTTATTCTTCGGAATGCAACAGTAGCTGAGGCGTCGCTCCTGGCAGCCAGCCCTCGCAGGGTAGTGCAGGCAGTTCTCTCCCGCTGAGGTAAGCGATGGCCAGATCGCAGTTCGCAGCCGCAGATAGGTGTGTCGAAGAGGACTGTGGCGTCAGTAACGATGACGCTGAAAGGCCGCCGGCCCCATGGTGCTGACTCGCTGTGTCTCCCACACGGCCCAGTGGCTGCTAGCAGCCTCGGGAGTAGGCGACCAGGACGAGCATCACCACGATACTGACCAAGCAAACCAGGAGCAGCCCCCAGTGGCAGAGACTGCCCACGTGAGCAATGCAGGTGGCAAGTACACTACTGGCCATTAAAATTGCTACACCACGAAGGTGAAGTGCTACAGACGCGAAATTTGACCGACAGGAAGAAGATGCTGTGATATGCAAATCATTAGCTGTAAGGTGTCAGGCAAATCCAACACCTTCCATGAAAACCCTGACATGATAAGCAAATCCAGTAGTATGTCACATAGCTCCGAATAAATCGTGACATTAAATTAACCAAAGTAATACGAGTAACGAGTGAGCAAATGGAATACCACAGACTAACACAAGAAATGACGAAACAAAATGCAGAAACCACGAGACAAATGCGTGCGATTAAAGAACAAAACAAAAAAATTCAGTTACACCTAAGTCATATTGAAGACGAGGCAAAAGAATCTCGAGAAGTGATAGGAAACTTAATAACAGGTCACAATCAATTGAGAACAGACATTGACAAGCTACAAGAGGACGTACAAACATTGCGTAATGACATTCAAGACGAGATCAAAACATTACGTAACAACACCCACGGAGAAGTCAAGAAACTAGAGAAACAGATAAACGAAATTACTAGACAAGCAGCAGGTACAGCGCGTGAAGTTGTTAAAAACAGTGTGTTACACAAACCTATCACAAAAGCAGCGCTGAAAAGATATGATAACCGCATAGTCAAAATAGAAGCGCAAACGAAGCGACAATTTCAGAAATTGTGAACAGAGTTGTTGCAAACCATTGAAGAGCGTAGTGAACAGGATCGAACAAGCACAGAGTCTGCAACCACATCCGTATCTGTACAGCACCGGAAAAACAAGCAATTAACGAAGATATCATGCATTTGCGATTCCAATCACAGGCGGAAAGTAAACTACGTGACAATGGAAAGCCAGATCGCGAAGAGTACAGTGCAATTCATTCAGCTACACGTCCACAAACGATGGAAGAAAATTATTGCGTACCACGCCAATGATACTACGCAAGGGTAGGCGAAAGTTACAGTGGACAATATCCAATGGATCTAGCACAACCGGTAAGAACGACGGGAGAAATGATCAGAAACAAAAGTGGCGAAGAATCGCGAATTTCATATGGAACTATGACGAAGTACGACAACGATCATTTCCTCACAGTCAGAAAATTTCAAAACTTTCGAGAATGAAACTCATTACATCCACGAACTTTTATTGATCAATTCCGAGTAGGATTACCAGAACACTGGACGCTAGCACACAAATTAGACTTTATATGTGCACACATGTCAGGAACAGTCGCAGAAACCATGCAGAATGTTGCAACGACATGCCGATCGTACGAAGATTTCAGAGAGAAGTTTCTCTCACGATATTAGTCCAGCGAAGCACAGAACAGAGTGAAGTACGAATTATTACATAACCCATTTTTGAAAATTCAGGAGAGAAGAGTCCCGTGAAATTTTTCGAATTAATGGCAAAGAAAAATCAATGCTTAGATGTGCCATACAGTGACGGAGAGTTGATTAAATTATGCGCGATGGAGTTACCATTGAAGTACCAGCAATCATTAGTAGGTCGCGAAGGCAATGACGTCGAAGCATTTAAAGGTATTCTAAGGAAACTAGAGTTCATATTTTCGGAAGATGACGCAAGAAAAGACGAAGAGCACGTGAAAACGAAAGCAAAAAGCAGTGGAATCCACAAGACACAGTACGAAGAAACAATAATTACGAACCATATGATAACTTCGCACCAAGAAACGACAATATATTTCTACAAAGACCCGGTTATGGATTTAGAAGAGAATATGGCAATAACTATAATTCACCCAGGGACGGCAACAACTATTACAGAGGGAAAAACGACAACCGGAACGGGTACTGGAGAACCAATAGACCGACAAATTATCAACAAAGAAACCACTATCAACAAGCTGAACAAGAAAAGAGAATACAGATAGAAGAGGTGAGGTAAGACCACCAAACCCCGATAAACGTTCGAATTGACAGCTAAGCACCCATGCCAAAGAGAATGACGCACCGACCCAGGACAATTGCAGCACCTTGAACAGAGAAGTAAAAATCTTATCACGAGAAGAGAAGAAGGAAGAAACAAATCCGCAGGGACCAGATGAAAACGAAGACAAGAAAATAACAATATCGTGTTGGGACGAAATTAATTGGGAGAATACTGACGAGGAAGATGATAGGATAATGCGCAGTCGACAGAAGTTGAAAATAAGTTACGAGTGGGCACACAACCCAACGTATATAGTGAAGGAAGTTATGAAGCGATAATTAGAGCATTTAGATGCGATTATGTGGAAGTAGCGACGAAGAAGGAGAAGATAGACGAGGATGAGGAAAAAGTAGAGGATGTTGAAGAAAGCGTAAATGAAGGAAGAAATAGAGAAGAGGAAATAAAAGAGAGAGAAGTAGCAGTCGAAGCTTATCCTACAGAAAGTTCGAATTCACAAGGGAAATTCCTAAAAAGGCTCATGTATGATTCAGTGGAGGATTCGTTGATGCAAGAAGAAGAAGAACAGAACCAACCCTTTCAAATTCAACCAATTGTGAAGGCCATGGTAAAGCATATCCCAGTCAATATTGTAATTGGTAGCGGAAGTTATGAAGCGATAATTAGAGCATATAGATGCGATTATGTGGAAGTAGCGACGAAGAAGGAGAAGATAGACGAGGATGAGGAAAAAGTAGAGGATGTTGAAGAAAGCGTAAATGAAGGAAGATCTCAGAAAATTTATTTATGCAGTGTATTTTTACCTAAGACTGGCAGTATTAAGCACTTTCAGTACAAGTTTGAAGTAAAACAGCACAAACCATTTAGAGTGCCACCCTATACAATCCCATTAAGCTACAGGAATAAAGTATTCCAGGAGATATCTAAAATGTTAAATGACGATATTATTGAACCAGCTACCTCCACATATAGCAGCCCGCTCCATATTGTACAAAAACGAGATGGGAGCATCAGGTTAGTGCTTGATTCCAGACAGATCAACACAATCATAATCACTGAGACAGATCGCCCAGAAAAATTAGAGGAATTGATACAAAACTTCCACGGTGCTAAGATATTTTCATCTATTGATTTACGGAGTAGTTTCTGGCAAATAGAATTGGCCCCAGAATGTAGAAAATTTACAGCACTTATCGTATTCGGTAGATGTTACCAGTTTAAACGATTGCCATTTGGTTTAAACATATCATCAGCAGCGTTTATTAGGGGATTTAATACTATACTCAGACCTGAAATTTTACAAAAAATTACTTGTTATGTTGATGATGTGATTATAGCAGAACCCTCTTGGGAACATCACAACGACACATTAAATCAGTTTTTACAGATCATGAAAGAGCATGGGGTCACAGTAAATATAACAAAATCCAAATTTGGAAGGCGAGAGGTCAAATTTATAGGACACATAATTTCCGAGAAAGGGGTAATGCCCAACGCAGAAAAACTAACAGCAATCAAAGAATTCTGTACTCCATATAATAAGAAGACTCTCAGAGGATTTCTAGGTCTCACCGGATTCTATAAAAAATTTATTTGGATCGACTCTCTCGCAACACCACGCCTATGTGCACTGACTGGAAAAAACACGCCGTGGGTATGGGATCAACAAGCCAATGAAGAATTTTTAAAAGTGAAAAACGTACTAACAACAGCACCGATTTTAGCACATCCTGATCTAACACAAAATTTTTGTATGGCCACTAATAGCGCGAAAACAGGTTTAGGAGTTGCTTTGTTCCAAGAGTACGAACAGGCAGGGCTAAGATCATATAGAACAATTGCATTTGCCGGTCGAGTACTCACAAAAAGCGAGAAAAACTATTCAGTCACGGAGCTGGAAGCATTGGCCATTCTATGGGGCTTCCAACGTTTTCGATACTTCCTATTCGGAAGAAAAACAAAAGTATACACTGAACAAAAAGCATTAGAATTTCTGTTATCCGCCAAACAAACTCATGGAAGGTTAGCCAGATGGATGTTAATACTACAAGTATTTGACTTCACTATTACACGCATACCAGGACCAGCGAATGTATTAGCAAATGCTTTATCACGATGTCCACAGGGTGCATCCAATAACACAGGTTTGGAAGCAGCAGAAGACCAGTTTACAATGTACTATATGAAACAAGTACCTTTCGAAAACTACATTACGACAGCATTAAAAAACATAGGCAAAGAACAAGACAAGGATCCCGAAATACTAGGAATCAAACACAAGTGGAGAAGTAAGGATTTTCCAGACATTCGACAGCACTATCTCGTAAAAACAATTTTATTTTTTAGACAAAATGTTGCAAGAAATGAATGGTTAATTTATATCCCAAATGAAATAATTAATAAGTACATATGATATACACATTTAAGTAATGGCCACTTTGGACCAAAGAAATGCTTTTTAAAAATAAAACAAACAAGCCATTTTCCTAATATGGAAAGACGAATTAGAACAGTATTAGTCGAATGCAAAAAATGTATGAGGGCTAAACGTGTCACTTTCCAAAGCAAACCATCTATGTTTCCAATAATCCCTAAAAGATTAAAACAAATAGGTGCAACAGATTTGATGGGGCCCCTCCCACGCAAAAAAATGGATATATTTTCATATTTGCCGTTTTGGAACTTACTTCTAAGTATGTTACCTTGACACCATTAAACGAGCAACAGGTCTTACTATAAGTAAAGCATTTAGACAAGGTTTTCTCAGACTAATAGGTCGAGTGGAACGAATAATTTCGGATAATGGCCCACATTACAAATCAGTGCAATGGCAGAACACGTTAAAACAACACAAAATAAAACCCATCTTCATATCTAAGCACAAACCTAGCGTAAATCCAGCAGACGATCTATGAAGGACATAGGCACTTTATGCCGATTATATGCAGCCAAAAGACACAACACTTGGGATATATACCTTAAAGATTTTCAAGAAGTAATAAATGAAATGCCACATAGCACTACACTACTACCTCCAGTTACTGTACTTAAAAATATTGAACCCCAAACATAACCAGAGAAAATGTTAGATTTCCTATTGCACCACGTAGACAGCACAAACAAGTCATAACAACAGCACTCTCCAACATCAGAAAGGCAGCCATTAAAAGAAAAGAAAGAGGAGATAGAACGGCAATTAAACGAACATTCTCAGTAGGCCAGAAAGTGTTTGAAAAAACACACCATCTCTCCAGCAAACAGAAACACAAAATACATAAGTTTTATGCTGCATACAAAGGACCTGTCATAAATAGCCGAAATGCGCATGATAATGCTGTGGAACTAATGAACCCAAAAACAGGCAAAACCTTATGACTTCACCATGTGAGCCATATCAAAAAGTTTGAAGATTAATTTTATTACTGGTAAATAATCAGCACAATATTTCAAGATTATGTTGCAGATAAGATCGTCAGAAGAAAGAAGAATGAAGAGAGAGGAAGGTGGGAAAAATAAATTAGTTTCGATAAAAACAAAAACAAAAATAACACCAATAGTACCATAGATTAAGGTGAAAGGATAAAGCGTAGATAGTCTAACAGCATGAAATACTAAAATGCTATACACCACGACAATACACAAAAAATAAAAAAAACCAATTTGAGGATTTTTGTAGAAGTTGGGACTCAAAATATCTTAGAATTGTAACATGGAAAGGGCACCGAAATTTGTAAAGCTTTTTAAGAAGGTGTAGAACAATGTAGGTACTAGACATATGTTAGATGATTATAAGTAAAACTTTTTGTAAGAGCCATTGTAAAAACTCCAGCAAAGACCAGATGCAACGACCCACAAGTTTCAATGAGAGAAGTATCAAGAAAGAAATGGACGTAATTAGCAAGACACAATTCCTACAAGGCAGAAGCGTCGAGAGAAGGGAAAGGACAGTGAGACCAACAAAGGGCACTTTTAAATCTACTGCTGAAGGAACTGGTGCAGGGAATGACAAGCAAACACCGGACTTTCACTGCTTGTAAACCCGGGGGCACCCCAAATGAACGGAGCGAGCAAAAAACAGCCCGACAAGAAGACCGCTTGGGCAAGCCACCACTTGCAAAAAAATATGTGTAAAAGTCACACTATCGCTATTAAATAGCACACTGATGAACGAAACTGAAGAAAACGTCCACAAAGTAGAAATGACATGTCCAAACCATTTATCAAACTGTTACTAGGAGGAGAACTTCAAAACGACTTTGCCCACATCCATCTCGCTCAAGTCCACCACCTTCGTGCAAAAACATTCGCCAACCTCATGCTTAAACATTCGTAGGATAGTGTGAATGTGTGAAATCAAATTATGTGATGTAGGAATTGTGCAAAAGAAACGTGTGAAAAACTAAATAAGTTAAGCACAGCAGACAGCTAATAAACTACAAAATAACAGTCATTGACTATGGACTTAAGTAAAAAATAGACTATCGATAAAAATAAGGCATTAGTTCTGAAATGGACAGTACATAAAGAACAAAAGTAAGGCATAATAAACACTAAAACTATATGCCACTTATTTTCTCCTCATAAAAATAAAAGAATAACTATATTTTACTTATTTTCTCCTTATAAAAACAAAGAATAAAAAATTATCTTGTTGGATGTTTCCCCTTTTTTTAACATTTGTACCATTTGTTAGGATAATATCTCAATACTTGTGTATGTATATTTCTTTGTCAAAGCAATTCTTGGAAATAATTCTTATTTGTTAATGTAACAATGTTGAAATGAGTGTCTAGAAACAAAAACATTTTACTTGTACATGATATTTAGAAAGTGTGTTACGAATAGATTTTACTTAATTACTACATTTATAAAAAAATATATTTCTAAGATAATCGATGTGAAAGACTCCTCACTTTCGACAACAAACTTCTTAAAAAACAAACTTCACACTTAAATAAAGAAAGAGAAAATTAAAAATTAATGATAGCATAAAAATATTCTTCTCTTGTCATTTTTGGTAATAATGTGGAAGAATATAAAAATATAAATTAGTAATACAAACTAGCATAGAACAGAATAACGTGGCTGAACAGTAGGCAACAAAATTTAGATAACGGAATGATTTTTGACTGACTTAGACAACGATTCAATCATTGTCTAACTTCAGTACAAAAATTAAGTTCGAAGGGTGGTGATATGTAAGGTGTCAGGCAAATCCAACACCTTCCATGAAAACCCTGACATGATAAGCAAATCCAGTAGTATGTCACATAGCTCCGAATAAATCATGACATTAAATTAACCAAAGTAATATGAGTAACGAGTGAGCAAATGGAATACCACAGACTAACACAAGAATGCCTAAATGGATGTCATACCTTCCCACCATGAGACAGACACAGTTCTGAGGGGGGAAACGAGAATGGAAGCCGAGATCAGAGCCGTGTTAAGCTGGAAGGCTCTATGATAGGGGACGGACGGACACCCACGTCGCCAGCTAACCACTAGGACCACACCACCCGCAAGTTTTAGCGTGAGACTTTTTCGCGTCTCTGTTACGTCAGGACCACCCCCCAGCCAATGTTATAAGCTAGAGCCCTCCAGAAGAACAGTATAGATCTTACGATAACACAAAAAGGGCCTTCCCCCCCCCCCCCCCCCCCAGCCGCAAGTTTTAGCGGGAGACTTGTTCGCGTCTCTGTTACGTCAAGACCACCCCACAGCCCATGTTAAAAGATAGAGCCCTCCAGAAGAACAGCATAGATCTTACGATAACGCTGAAAGGACCTCACCAGCTGCTAGTTTTAGCGTGAGACTTTTTCGCGTCTCTGTTACGTTGCAAAATTTAAAAAACATTGCCCCACCATGAAAAGTATAACGTTTCTCATTGGATAGACAGAATTTTTGTAGGCGGAGCTTATGGTTAACATTGAGACCCTGATTGGTCAGATGAAAACACAGCCAGATAGTTTGTTTTAAACCAACTTCGGTAAATTGTAGTAAGGAGAAGTTAGGAGAGAGTTGCTTCTGAGAGGGCGAGGTGAGCGGAGCTGTGCTGTCCGCCGGCCCCTGACGAACACCGACAAGATAATGAACGCACGGGATGCTGCATAACAGCGCATAAAGCTTCACTCAGAACTGCAGAAGTCTCATCTGTTACACCCCCTTTTTGCGTAATACTAGTGTCGATCGTCAATTAAAGCTCATGGTGTTCACATTTGCCACTCAAGGTAAAAATCTGAAACGCGATGATTTTTCTGTTATATAGTTATTGAGAAGCCACATCAGTGACTGTAATTTACGACAAGTTAGACAAGTAATTAAAGATAATTGAGGGTCAATGTAGACCATTTTGATAGTTTTCTCTCTTGTGAAACTTAATTTAAACCTAGATTATAGATGTGATATGGCATAGGTCATCCTTCGATCCATTGTAGAACTTGTAAACCCACTCAGGGAATATTCGTTCACAATTTTGTTGAACACAGTTGGTTTTTACCATCCTGTATTAAAACATTTCCTTTTATCAATAGTGCAATTTATAAACAATGTTTTGTGAGTAGAATAAAATTTCCAGTGGTTAACTTAACTGCTTTTTGACGTTATTTTACCAGCTAACTAAAAATAAGAAAGCCTTGAACCCCTTCCACTAAATTTAGTTAGTATTAAGATTCTTTTACAGGGAGTGCAGTGGAGCTGACGCTGAAATCATTATGTATTTGGTTATCTCATCGCTAGTCTCACTGAACTCTTCTGAATTCTACATGTTGCATGGGGGCTTAATTAAATATAATGCAAATATTTTTAATTTTAGTAGCTGTCTGTCCGGTTACGCAGTCTCGTAACCGGTTGGCCCTGACTAGTATTAGTACGCAATCTGACTGCATAGAATAACAACAAGGAATGAAAGGAAATTTCCGTTAACACAATTAATTAATTAATTAAGTCCCCAGCAACTACACTCCTGGAAATGGAAAAAAGAACACATTGACACCGGTGTGTCAGACCCACCATACTTGCTCCGGACACTGCGAGAGGGCTGTACAAGCAATGATCACACGCACGGCACAGCGGACACACCAGGAACCGCGGTGTTGGCCGTCGAATGGCGCTAGCTGCGCAGCATTTGTGCACCGCCGCCGTCAGTGTCAGCCAGTTTGCCGTGGCATACGGAGCTCCATCGCAGTCTTTAACACTGGTAGCATGCCGCGACAGCGTGGACGTGAACCGTATGTGCAGTTGACGGACTTTGAGCGAGGGCGTATAGTGGGCATGCGGGAGGCCGGGTGGACGTACCGCCGAATTGCTCAACACGTGGGGCGTGAGGTCTCCACAGTACATCGATGTTGTCGCCAGTGGTCGGTGGAAGGTGCACGTGCCCGTCGACCTGGGACCGGACCGCAGCGACGCACGGATGCACGCCAAGACTGTAGGATCCTACGCAGTGCCGTAGGGGACCGCACCGCCACTTCCCAGCAAATTAGGGACACTGTTGCTCCTGGGGTATCGGCGAGGACCTTTCGCAACCGTCTCCATGAAGCTGGGCTACGGTCCCGCACACCGTTAGGCCGTCTTCCGCTCACGCCCCAACATCGTGCAGCCCGCCTCCAGTGGTGTCGCGACAGGCGTGAATTGAGGGACGAATGGAGACGTGTCGTCTTCAGCGATGAGAGTCGCTTCTGCCTTGGTGCCAATGACGGTCGTATGCGTGTTTGGCGCCATGCAGGTGAGCGCCACAATCAGGACTGCATACGACCGAGGCACACAGGGCCAACACCCGGCATCATGGTGTGGAGAGCGATCTCCTACACTGGCCGTACACCACTGGTGATCGTCGAGGGGACACTGAATAGTGCACGGTACATCCAAACCGTCATCGAACCCATCGTTCTACCATTCCTAGACCGGCAAGGGAACGTGCTGTTCCAATAGCACAATGCACGTCCACATGTATCCCGTGCCACCCAACGTGCTCTAGAAGGTGTAAGTCAACTACCCTGGCCAGCAAGATCTCCGGATCTGTCCCCCATTGAGCATGTTTGGGACTGGATGAAGCGTCGTCTCACGCGGTCTGCACGTCCAGCACGAACGCTGGTCCAACTGAGGCGCCAGGTGGAAATGGCATGGCAAGCCGTTCCACAGGACTACATCCAGCATCTCTACGATCGTCTCCATGGGAGAATAGCAGCCTGCATTGCTGCGAAAGGTGGATATACACTGTACTAGTGCCGACATTGTGCATGCTCTGTTGCCTGTGTCTATGTGCCTGTGGTTCTGTCAGTGTGATCATGTGATGTATCTGACCCCAGGAATGTGTCAATAAAGTTTCCCCTTCCTGGGACAATGAATTTGAGGTGTTCTTATTTCAATTTCCAGGAGTGTATAAAAGCTACGAAACAAAAACCACGAACAACAAAGCACAAGTGCAACTGTTCTATGTGTGGAAGTGTGATTCACCGTACACATCTGGCACGGTTCTTCCTCAATAAGACAAGATATTTTAAATACCATTTACACTGAATTAATTAAATAAAACTGAAATACTATAATTGCACATAGAAACCCGAATTACAGTCTATTACATGAACACAAGCCAGATTCTTTGTTGACTGAACCTGTGACCAAGAGGCATTGTTAGTTAGGAAATTTTAAAAAAAATAAAAAAATGTTTTTTACCTTCACGTATATTGACTAAAAATACACTAATCATTACAACATCTCCATTCGAACAACATCTGCTGTCTAGCCCATCAAAACAACTGCACACGACGTGGCCTCAAATAATACAGCTATCAACATCCTCTCAGCAAAGCACTAACTACCACCACTTCTGAACAAGCACTGCCAGTGGAGGTGGCGGAATTCGAACAACATCTGCTGTCTAGCCCATCAAAACAACTGCACACGACATGGCCTCAAATAATACAGCTATCAACATCCTCTCAGCAAAGCACTAACCACCACAACTTCTGAACAAGCACTGCCAGTGGAGACGGCGGAATAAAATTCTTTGGCGCAATCTCTGGCGCTGTGACTCAGTGTAGCCACCTTTCATATGCCCCTCCTCCACGGGGTAGAATTCGATGGTATTTTTGCCAGCATTGGTGGTGAAAATACCACCAAATTCGTCAAAAAAATACAGACAAAAATAAAAGATAATATTAATAAGTAAATATCACATAACTACACTCCTGGAAATTGAAGTAAGAACACCGTGAATTCATTGTCCCAGGAAGGGGAAACTTTATTGACACATTCCTGGGGTCAGATACATCACATGATCACACTGACAGAACCACAGGCACATAGACACAGGCAACAGAGCATGCACAATGTCGGCACTAGTACGGTGTATATCCACCTTTCGCAGCAATACAGGCTGCTATTCTCCCATGGAGACGATCGTAGAGATGCTGGATGTAGTCCTGTGGAACGGCTTGCCATGCCATTTCCACCTGGCGCCTCAGTTGGACCAGCGTTCGTGCTGGACGTGCAGACCGCGTGAGACGACGCTTCATCCAGTCCCAAACATGCTCAATGGGGGACAGATCCGGAGATCTTGCTGGCCAGGGTAGTTGACTTACACCTTCTAGAGCACGTTGGGTGGCATGGGATACATGCGGACGTGCATTGTCCTGTTGGAGCAGCAAGTTCCCTTGCCGGTCTAGGATTGGTAGAACGATGGGTTCGATGACGGTTTGGATGTACCGTGCACTATTCAGTGTCCCCTCGACGATCACCAGTGGTTTACGGCCAGTGTAGGTAATCGCTCCCCACACCATGATGCCGGGTGTTGGCCCTGTGTGCCTCGGTCGTATGCAGTCCTGATTGTGGCGCTCACCTGCACGGCGCCAAACTCGCATACGACCATCATTGGCACCAAGGCAGAAGCGACTCTCATCGCTGAAGACGACACGTCTCCATTCGTCCCTCCAGTCACGACTGTCGCGACACCACTGGAGGTGGGCTGCACGATGTTGGGGCGTGAGCGGAAGACGGCCTAACGGTGTGCGGGACCGTAGCCCAGCTTCATGGAGACGGTTGCGAATGGTCCTCGCCGATACCCCAGGAGCAACAGTGTCCCTAATTTGCTGGGAAGTGGCGGTGCGGTCCCCTACGGCACTGCGTAGGATCCTACGGTCTTGGCGTGCATCCGTGCGTCGCTGCGGCCCGGTCCCAGGTCGACGGGCACGTGCACCTTCCGCCGACCACTGGCGACAACATCGATGTACTGTGGAGACCTCACGCCCCACGTGTTGAGCAATTCGGCGGTACGTCCACCAGGCCTCCCGCATGCCCACTATACGCCCTCGCTCAAAGTCCGTCAACTGCACATACGGTTCACGTCCACGCTGTCGCGGCATGCTACCAGTGTTAAAGACTGCGATGGAGCTCCGTATGCCACGGCAAACTGGCTGACACTGACGGCGGCGGCGCACAAATGCTGCGCAGCTAGCGCCATTCGACGGCCAACACCGCGGTTCCTGGTGTGTCCGCTATGCCGCGCGTGTGATCATTGCTTGTACAGCCCTCTCCCAGTGTCCGGAGCAAGTATGGTGGGTCTGACACACCAGTGTCAATGTGTTCTTTTTTCTATTTCCAGGAGTGTAGATAAATTTTGGCTTTGCACTGACCCTTCAATAACCTAATATATAAAATACAGTAAGGAATACAAATGCTTGCATACATGTGATTTTACATAATAGTTTACACAAGTACCATTCAATCTATGGCACCAGCAATGTCAAATAGGTGTAGGTAAGAGTCTCTTAACATTTCACAAACAGTAAATACACATAAAAATCAGTTTATATAAATATTCACATAAAATGTTTTCATAGTTCAATAAACAAGCAGTTGACAGTTCCAGCAGTAGCACCCAGCAATGGTCAACAGGTGCAGACACCAACGAGTGACACTATTTCAGTAGAAACATTTCCGTCAGTGGCACCCAGCAATGTTAAACAGGTGCAGACAGCAAGAAGTAACATCATTTCGGTAGAAACAGTTCTAATAGTGGCACCCAACAATGTTGAACAGGTGCAGACAGCAACAAGTGACATCATTTCAGTAGAAGCAGTTCCACCAGTGGCACCCAGCAATCTTGAACAGGTGCAGACAGAAACAAGTAACATCATCAGTAGTAGCAGTTCCATCAGTGGCACCCAGCAATGTTGAACTGGTGCAGACACCAACAAGTAATGTTGAGCAGGTGCAGACACCAGAAGTGACATTATTTCAGTAGAAGCAATTCCATCAGTGCCACCCAGCAATGTTAAACAGGTGCAGACACCAACAAGTGACATCATTTCAGTAGAAGCAGTCCATCAGTGGCACCCAGCAATGTTGAACAGGTGCAGACACCAACAAGTGACATCATTTCAGTAGAAGCCGTTCCATTAGTGGCACCCAGCAATGTTGAACAGGTGCAGACAGCAACAAGTGACATCATTTCAGTAGAAGCAGTTCCATCAGTGGCACCCAGCAATGTTGAACAGGTGCAGACAGCAGTCCATAATATTCACTATCACTAATTAGACAGTTCATCAAAGTTCATCAGCAGAAATTAAACATTTCCAAGTGGCACCCAGCAATGTTGAATAGGTGCAAGCACGAACAACAGTTTGAATGCACACACAATTGCTTTTAGAAAATTATTATCAATACTCTTACACTAAACATACAAATTATAATAAACACACAAATGATATCAGATAATTGTCATATTAACTATTACAATAAACAAATAACAGTAAACCTATAATATTTATGGGTGTCAGTGCAAGCCACAAAAAACAAGTAAAATAATATTTAGGAGATAGGTCGGTACCAATTATTTGGGATTAGGAAGGGGAAACACACAAAACACACTCACTCATCTTTCATCCACATCAAGTACTACTGTGTAATTGAATAGTGTTAACTGTGTAAATGCAATTCTATCCAAAATTTTATGTTCAACTTGTGTATCAAGTAGTAGTGGCAGCAATGTATAACAGTCAATAATAGTTAGTCAACGTCGTAGTCATCATGTCAAGACCAATGTTTGCCAAGCCAAACCAAAATGCACGGTTTCTGAACAACTGTCAGTGTCCCAAGATATGCAAATGCTTCCTCTCTCCAAAAAAAGTACATACTGCTTAGTGATTTAACAAAGTGTGTGTGTAGACAATCTTCCTTCTACTTGAGTGTTCTAGTCAGGCATCTTCATCCTCCTTGTTCCATATAAACCAACAAAAAAAAATATGCTCCTCACTTACTTTACCTTTTATCCACCAAAACTCCTATAATCATCAGCATCACATAATCTTAATACTTCAATAATACCTCTTACGTCGATACATATAAACCTTATCATCAATATCATTTACCTTACCTCTTGTCCACCAAAACTCCAACAATCAACAACTTCACACAATCTCAATACCTCAATAATACCTCTTCAATACGTCGACACATATAAACTTTATCGCCAATATCATTTCACTTCCATAACAACTCTTTCCTCTAGTCAGTCTCCTCGAACAAGTACAGATAAAATTCTAGTGTAAACTTCAATTCATTATCCCATACAATCCAAAGACACAACGTCCACACACAACCTCTGTGTAGTCCACCTGAGCCAAATCTTCTACTCATTATGAATTATAAAATACATTTTGGTTACCTTGACCATCATTAAATAAAAGAAATGCATACATGACCTCTAACAGCCTGTAGTTGGAAGAACTTTCAGTAAGTAAGTATGAGTACAGAGTGTGTATAATCATAATTTTTCATAGTGTGTACGCCACTTCAAGAATCATAGCAAAACAGAAGCAAACATGTGGAGTATTTCTTGTGTCAAGTGTCACTCGCTATTTCAATTGCTCCCGAAGAATGCAGTGTAATAACTGTCAATGGTCTAAACCTAGTGTTGGTGTGTCATGTCGTTAGCTTCCTTCCTATTAGCATAGATTTATACAGCTTCTATAAAACCTCCAGCTCATGTGACTTCAATGAAGTTTCTTGTACTAATGTCGTTCGTCGGATTATAGCAGTTCATTTTCTTATCTTAAAATATAAGGCACTGAGCGTAAGCAAAACATGCAATAGTGAGTAAATATACCAGTAGAGAACAGAATGTCAATAAGTGGATGTAGCACAATCCCTACAACGAGGCTCTGCCAAGCAAACAATCTATAATTAATACCATAGTGTGACCTAAACTCCATGTTCGTGCACAGTATATCAGCATTTCTATATACCAAATAAAGAGTAGTTATGACAACAAAACAGAAATGTGTAAATATGGAATCCATACGCACAGCAGCAAATATGTAATCTTACATAATAAACAGGTCATTAGCATCATATCAGCATAAGCAAATAAATGTTCATATGTAATCTTAATAAGTAAACATGAAGGCGCAAGCAGATAAATCACAAAGTGTAACTTACACACATAACCATAGTCAGCACAATTAATCAGGTGACAATTATAATTTAAATAAATAAGCACAGCAGGCACATAAAAAAAATAATGTGACATCAGTGAAAAAGCAGTGCAGCCAAACGATGCATAATATACACAAGTAACAACCCTGTTCAGTAATCAATCATTGTCAATATCAGTTAACACGAAGTATGAATCACGTAATCGCAAGCAGCAAATTACGTCTAAAGTACATACCTAAGTGGAAATATGTTTCCTGAAAAATAAACTCAATTAATACACTCCTGGAAATGGAAAAAAGAACACATTGACACCGGTGTGTCAGACTCACCATACTTGCTCCGGACACTGCGAGAGGGCTGTACAAGCAATGATCACACGCACGGCACAGCGGACACACCAGGAACCGCGGTGTTGGCCGTCGAATGGCGCTAGCTGCGCAGCATTTGTGCACCGCCGCCGTCAGTGTCAGCCAGTTTGCCGTGGCATACGGAGCTCCATCGCAGTCTTTAACACTGGTAGCATGCCGCGACAGCGTGGACGTGAACCGTATGTGCAGTTGACGGACTTGAGCGAGGGCGTATAGTGGGCATGCGGGAGGCCGGGTGGACGTACCGCCGAATTGCTCAACACGTGGGGCGTGAGGTCTCCACAGTACATCGATGTTGTCGCCAGTGGTCGGCGGAAGGTGCACGTGCCCGTCGAACTGGGACCGGACCGCAGCGACGCACGGATGCACGCCAAGACCGTAGGATCCTACGCAGTGCCGTAGGGGACCGCACCGCCACTTCCCAGCAAATTAGGGACACTGTTGCTCCTGGGGTATCGGCGAGGACCATTCGCAACCGTCTCCATGAAGCTGGGCTACGGTCCCGCACACCGTTAGGCCGTCTTCCGCTCACGCCCCAACATCGTGCAGCCCGCCTCCAGTGGTGTCGAGACAGGCGTGAATGGAGGGACGAATGGAGACGTGTCGTCTTCAGCGATGAGAGTCGCATCGGCCTTGGTGCCAATGACGGTCGTATGCGTGTTTGGCGCCGTGCAGGTGAGCGCCACAATCAGGACTGCATACGACCGAGGCACACAGGGCCAACACCCGGCATCATGGTGTGGGGATCGATCTCCTACACTGGCCGTACACCACTGGTGATCGTCGAGGGGACACTGAATAGTGCACGGTACATCCAAACCGTCATCGAACCCATCGTTCTACCATTCCCAGACCAGCAAGGGAACTTGCTTTTCCAACAGGACAATGCACGTCCGCATGTATCCCGTGCCACCCAACGTGCTCTAGAAGGTGTAAGTCAACTACCCTGGCCAGCAAGATCTCCGGATCTGTCCCCCATTGAGCATGTTTGGGACTGGATGAAGCGTCGTCTCACGCGGTCTGCACGTCCAGCACGAACGCTGGTCCAACTGAGGCGCCAGGTGGAAATGGCATGGCAAGCCGTTCCACAGGACTACATCCAGCATCTCTACGATCGTCTCCATGGGAGAATAGCAGCCTGCATTGCTGCGAAAGGTGGATATACACTGTACTAGTGCCGACATTGTGCATGCTCTGTTGCCTGTGTCTATGTGCCTGTGGTTCTGTCAGTGTGATCATGTGATGTATCTGACCCCAGGAATGTGTCAATAAAGTTTCCCCTTCCTGGGACAATGAATTCACGGTGTTCTTATTTCAATTTCCAGGAGTGTAGTTACCTTTTTAGTTTATTACTTTCTTCTTCGAAATTACATTCTTCCTGAAGTTTTCTCGATAGCAAGTCCTCTTAACGTCGGACACACACAGAATTTACCTGAAGGTCTTAAATATTTTATACAACCGTATCCTGAAAAATACTGAACGTTAATAACATAATTTATCAAGTCACTATAGCTTTATACTGAATTTAATCAGAGAAATTAGACTGCGTATTTGTTTATGGCTGTCAGTGCATTCGCACTGAGCGCTCGATCAGCTGTAGGTACACGTGACGTAGGAAGTAATTGTTTGCGGTCAACGACTGCCTTGTGCAGTGCGCAGACTTGACTGTTGCTTTGAGTATGTGCCGCCGCCAAAACACTAGCATGGTATCCTTGTATTCTCTGCATGTTTACATGTAGCTGTTAGTTTCTCAAAAGTATGTCATTCCACAAAAATTTTAACGTTAGATTTATGATGTATTCCCTTACAGCGTCGAGATTTAAGAGTTTCTACTTCAACAGTGTTATCACGAATAATTTTGCGAATTCTATATTGACCGTTATAAAGCAGAAAAAATTTGCGACACAAGCCCTTTCCTTTGTGAGACAAACGGTGAGACTTAATTAACACCTTTTGACCAACTGACAAGGTTTTTAAACGACCAGGACGTTTAGCTGATTTCTCTCTTCTAGCAGCCGCAGACGCAATATTTTGTAGAGCCATGTTGACAACTTCAGAATGCCGCAGTTTCCGTGTAGGCGGAAAAGGAACGATTTCAGAAATGCGATTTGTCGGTGCTTTATTTTTTAATATCAATATAGGCGGTAAAGAAGTTGAATCATTAGGGAGTTCATTCAGAATGTTTTGAAAAGTATGAAGATACTGATCCCACGTTCTGTGATTCTGATGACAATAAAGTCGACACAATTTATTGATTTCCTTCATCCATCTCTCTGAAGAGTTAGATTGAGGGTGAAAAAGTGAAATGAAAATTGGTTTAATCTTACGACGCCGTAGAGTATGAAGCCAAATTTTAGAACGAAACTGTGATCCATTATCTGATATAACCTTATCAACATGACCCACTTCTTTAAGAAAATGTTTGATGAAAGCCTTAAATACTGAACGAGCTGTTGCTTTGCGTAAAGGTGTAAAACACACATATTTTGATGTCAGTTCCACTGCTACCAAAATGTACGCAAAACCATTAGTAGAACGAATCACTGGTCCGAACAAATCGACTGCAGCCATCTCCTTTAATTTCGCTGGAATGATAGGAAACAACGGTGCTCTGTGAGAAATAGTTGGCGGCTTAGCCTTTTGACATAATTTGCGTTTGGCAAGAACAGATTGGCAATAGTTTTCTGCACTACAACGGCGTTATCATCTATCTCTTGAAATAAGTGTGCACCTAGGCCTTTGTATGATGAGTCCGTTGCCAAACAAAAATCTTTGGATAAATCCGGATGTAAAAGAAGTGGAGCAGCAACTAAAGCATCACGAAGTTGTTCAAATTCTGATTGAGCTTCCTCATCCCAACACCAATTAGATTTCTTTCCAGACAGTTCACATAAACGAGGGGTGGCCAAATCGTCCAACCTAACAAAGCGTCTAAGAAAATTACAGACACCAAGGAAACTACGAACAACACGTTTTGTAGTAGGAACAGCATAATTACGAATAGCGTCTAGTTTTTCTGGATCAGGAAGAATACCTTCTGTAGAAATAATGTGACCAAGAAATTTCACCTGAGAACGACCAAATTCAGATTTTTCCAAGTTCACTGTAGTGCCAACTCTTGCAAAAATACGTAATAATGAATCCAAAATTTTGTTGTGCTCATTCCAAGAACGTTTAGCAATAAGAATATCGTCAACATATGAAGTAATATTGTCACGAAGATAAACAGGTAAAATTTCGTTTAAACTATGAATGAATGCTGCTGAAGATACAGTAAGTCCAAACGGTAATTTTCGAAATCACTTTTGGGTAAAATAGTCATATCCGGTTATTCTTTACCGACTCTCTAGATAGATTGATAGTTGAAGAGTTGTTTTGATAGATACAAAGAATAGTAGAAGAGTAGGCAGCGGTGCAGAAAACTAAAAGGGAAATAGCACCACTACAGCTCGGGGCCCTGTGCACGCTACGGCACATATTCACTTAGCGTAGTGAATCCCCTGAGGACTTAAATAGCCGCACATAAATTCCAGTTTGTGACTTAGTGGCCAATTTGGTGGAAGTGCGTACATAAATTGATCTAACCATGAACATGGATGTATGTCGTTCTTAGAATTGCGAAAGATCTTAAATTTCCGAACACTTAAGAAGTGTTTACAGTCAAAGTTTTCTCCTCGTGGCGACAAAGACCTACCGCGTCTGTCCCAGTCCGAATGTCGATTATTGTCAAGTTCGCGCGCCTGGCGCTCTCTTGTTGCATCCCGTAAATGAAATAAATTATTGTCTTCAAAGCCGTCTGCTATCTGTGATTCTAAATTTCTTCTGCTGTCTTTTCCTACACTTTCGCCTTCAATTTGTTTGACTTGCTTTTGTAATGCCTCAAATTCCCTTTTAACGCGTTCATTAAATTTTCCCTGTTTTTCAACATGCTTATTTATGTTCTGGTACTCTTCGGTTTCTGCAAATGGCAATGGAGCTGTATAATCTGAATCTCTGTCCCCATTTAAACTAAGACTTGTCAATTTATCTGCAATCTCCTCAACTCTTTCCGATAAGTCACCTATTTGTTCTTTCTGTTTATTTACGTCTTCCGTAAGCGTCGCGACTCGGGTTTCAGTATTGACACATTTAGTAGTTAACTGTTCATACTGTTGTGTTAGGTTATTTATTCCGTCATTTGGTACGGATTCCTCGATTCTTTCAAATATTTCTTCCTTATCGTGTGCACGTTGTAAATTTAACTCTGAAAATTTTTGTACTATCACGTGATCTCTTTCTTCCTGTTCTCTATCCTGTTCCTTTTGTCTAATTTCTATTGCAATTAATCTATTATTGTGAGAATTCAAAATCGGTTGTACTTCTTCTCTAATTTCTTTCTTTAATTCATCTTTCATCTTCTTGAAACATGTCCCTATTCGTGAGTCTAACCGTGTTTCCATTGTTTCCATCTCTGTTTTAATTGTTCCTATTTGTGATTCTAACTGTGTTTCCATTGTTCCCATATCAGTTTCTAACCGTGTTGCCAAAGTTCCCATCTCTGTTTTTAATTCAGATCCTAACTGTGATCCCAGTGAGTCTAACCGTGTTTCCATTGTTCCCATCTCAGTTTTAATTGTTCCTATTTGTGATCCGACTGTTTATAATTCAGATCCCAAATTTAATATTGCACTCATCAACTGCTCCATATTAAATGGTTCTAAATTCTTTTCACCCCTAACATTTCCCGCAAAACCAACTTCTTTCGTCATAGCTGTAAAGCTATCTCCTATTCCAGAATCTTCTGTCGTTAATCTCGTTTTCTGAAAATTTTTTGATTGTGAAATAATTTTGAACTGGTTCCGGACTATTTTCCCGACTTATTAAATTGTTTTCTACTTCATTATTCATTATACTGTTCTCCTGTGTTGGCGAGTTCGCCATGTTAACATTTTCGTCATTCTCCCTATCCATCATTTTTGCCTTTTTCATCGATAGCGTAATCATTTACAATACATACAAAACTCGTCAATATACGAAAATTACACACAATATTACACTTTATCACCAACAATACCATTCACACGAAATGCTTCCCTCAAACACGATTAACGAACAATTGAAATCTTCATAATTGCACAAAACTGTCAAACCCGTATACAAGACATCAAAAATTAAATTCTGCAAAAATACCATTAGAAGAATGACATGACAACTACAAACGTTCAATTACCAAATCTACACATGCAATACAGACTACAATTAATAAACTACAAATTACTACAACAGTACTACTGTCTGCTATTTTTACTATCAACATAATTCCAAGGGACGATCCGAATCAGCGGTCGCCACGTGCATGGGGGGCTTAATTAAATATAATGCAAATATTTTTAATTTTAGTAGCTGTCTGTCCGGTTACGCAGTCTCGTAACCGGTTGGCCCTGACTAGTATTAGTACGCAATCTGACTGCATAGAATAACAACAAGGAATGAAAGGAAATTTCCGTTAACACAATTAATTAATTAATTAAGTCCCCAGCAACTATAAAAGTTACGAAACAAAAACCACGAACAACAAAGCACAAGTACAACTGTTCTGTGTGTGGAAGTGTGATTCAACGTACGCATCTGGCACAGTTCTTCCTCAATAAGACAAGATATTTTAAATACCATTTACACTGAATTAATTAAATAAAACTGAAATACTATAATTGCACATAGAAACCCGAATTACAGTCTAATACATGAACACAAGCCAGATTCTTTGTTGACTGAACCTGTGACCAAGAGGCATTGTTAGTTAGGAAATTTTAAAAAAAATAAAAAAATGTTTTTTACCTTCACATATATTGACTAAAAATACACTAATCATTACAACATCTCCATTCGAACAACATCTGCTGTCTAGCCCATCAAAACAACTGCACACGACGTGGCCTCAAATAATACAGCTATCAACATCCTCTCAGCAAAGCACTAACCACCACAACTTCTGAACAAGCACTGCCAGTGGAGGCGGCGGAATGAAACTCTGGCGCAATCTCTGGCGCTGTGACTCAGTGTAGCCACCTTTCAATATCCCTAAAAAACACGCTCAGAGGGTCGTTGCGCGAAAGTGGTAGGGAGACACGATATAGAACAGACAGACACCACGCAGAATGTTAGATAGCTTTTCAGAGCATTTACACAAGGTTGGCGCCGGTGGCGACACCTACAACGTGCTGACATGAGGAAAGTTTCCAACCGATTTCTCATACAGAAACAGCAGTCGACCGGCGTTGCCTGGTGAAACGTTGTTGTGATGCCTCGTGTAAGGAGGAGAAATGCGTACCATCACGTTTCCGACTTTGATAAAGGTCGGATTGTAGTCTATCGCGATTGCGGTTTATCGTATCGCGACAGTGCTGCTCGCGTTGGTCGAGATCCAATGACTGTTAGCAGATTATGGAATCGGTGGGTTCAGGAGGGTAATACGGACCGCCGTGCTGGATCCCAACTGCCTCTTATCACTAGCAGTCGAGATGACAGGCATCTTATCCGCGTCGCTCTAACGGATCGTGCAGCCACGTCTCGATCCCTGAGTCAACAGATGGGGACGTTTGCAAAACAACAACCGTCTGCAAGAACAGTTCGACGACGTTTTCAGCAGCATGGACTATCAGATCGGAGACCATGGCTGCGGTTACCCTTGACACTGCATCACAGGTAGGAGCGCCAGCGATAGTGTACTCGACGACGAACCTAGGAGCACGAATAACAAAACATCATTTCTCTGATGAATCCAGGTGATGTTTATAGTATCATGATGGTCGCATCCGTGTTTGGCGACATCGCGGTGAAGGCACATTGGAAGCGTGTATTCGTCATCACTATACTGGCGTATCACCAGGCGTGATGGTATGGGGTGCCATTGGTTACACGTCTCGGTCACCTCTTGTTCTCATTGACGGAACTTTGAACAGTGGACGTTACATTTCAGATGTGCTACGACCCGTGGTTTTACCCTTCATTCGATCCCTGCAAAACCCTACAGTTCAGCAGGATAATGCAAGACCGTATGTTGCAGGTCCTGTACGGGCTTTTCTGGATTTAGAGCAACTGGCTCGTCGCAATACGCCAGTAACTACTCTCGATCGACTGTGGTATCGTGTTGAAGCTGCATGGGCAGCTGTACCTGTACACGCCATCCATGCTCTGTTTGACTCAATGCCCAGGCGTATCATGGCCGTTATTACGGCCAGAGGTTGTTGTTCTGGGTACTGATTTCTCAGGATCTATGCACCCAAATTGCGTGAAAATGTAATCACATGTCAGTTCTAGTATAAGATAATTGTACAATGAATACCCGTTATCATCTGCATTTCTTCTTGGTGTAGCAATTTTAATGGCCATAGTGTACTTTTCCCACACGAGTGGGAGCGGACCAGCAGCTGCACGCCGCCAGTCACGAACCAGAGGCCACGAGGAGGACCTCCAGTTGCAGAGCTCGTAGTCCCCTGCGACGGACATTGTATGAGCACAGTACCGCAGCTGGTAGCCTCTACGTCCACATGAGAAGATGTGCAGGCCCAAGGAACTCGTACATCAATAGACACAAGGAATGCAGAGCATCATAGGGCCCACCTCGTACCGGGATGCCAGCACATTGAGGTACCTCAATGAGGGCCAAATAAGTCACGAACTAAGCGTCAAAGGAAAAAACTGCAAAGAACGAAAGTGGGAAACCAGATGGTGTTATGGTTGGCCCGCTAGTTGGCGCTGCCATAGGTCAAACGGATATCAACTGCCTTTTTTTTAAAAATAGGAACCGCATATTCTTACATATTCGTGTAGTACGTAAAGAAATATGAATGTTTTAGTTGGACCACCTCTTCGCGTTGTGATAGATGCGCTGTAATAGTCACAAACACATGGCTCACAGTCCGCAGCTCGTGGTCGTGCGGTAGCGTTCTCGCTTCCCACGCCCGGGTTCCCGGGTTCGATTCCCAGCGGGGTCAGGGATTTTCTCTGCCTCGTGATGGCTGGGTGTTGCGTGCGGTCCTTAGTAGTTCTAGGGGACTGATGACCATAAATTTTAAGTCCCATAGTGCTCACAGCCATTTACGGCACACAATTTTTGACGAACAGTCGGTAACAGGTAGGTTTTTTAAATTAAAATACAGAACGTAGGTAAGTTTCAACTTTTTATTTCGGTTGTTCCAATGTGGTACATGCACCTTTTTAAACTTATCATTTCTGAGAACGCATGCTGTTACAGCCTGATTACCTGTAAATACCACATTAATGCAATAAACGCTCAAAATGATGTCCGTCAACCTCAATGCATTTGGAAATAGTGTAACGACATTCCTCACAACAGCGAGTAGTTCGCCTTCCGTAACGTTCGCACATGCATTGACAATGCGCTGAAGCATGTTGTCAGGCGTTGTTGGTGGATCAAAATAGCAAATATCCTTCAACTTTCCCCACAGTAAGAAATCCGCGGACGTCAGATCCGGTGAACGTGCTTCGGCGACCAATCCACCTGTCATGAAATATGCTACTCAATACCGCTTCAACCGCACACCAGCTATGTGCCGGACATCCATCATGTTGGAAGTACATCGCCATTCTGTCATGCAGTGAAACATCTTGTAGTAACATCGGTAGAACATTACGTAAGAAATCAGCGTACATGATACAATGGGGGCCAATTATCCTTCTCCCATAATGCAGCACCATACATTAACCCGCCAAGGTCGCTTATGTTCCACTTGACGCAGCCATCGTGGATTTTCCGTTTACCAATAGTCCATATTACGCCGGTTTACATTAGAGCTGTTTGTGAATGACGCTTCGTCGCAAAATAGAACGCGTGCAAAAAATCTGTACACGACGTTCAAAGTCGCCGCCATGCAATTCCTACTGCATAGAAATATGGTATGGGTGCAATCGATGTTGATGTAGCATTCTCAACACCGACGTTTTTCAGATTCCCGATTCTTGGGCAGTTTGTTCGCTACTGATGTGCGGATTAGCCGCGACAGCAGCTAAAACACATACTTGGTCATCATCATTTGTTGCAGGTCGTGGTTGACGTTTCACATGTTGCTGAACACTTCCTGTTTCCTTAAATAACGTAACTATCCGGCGAACGGTCCGGACACTTGGATGATGTGCTTGTGATGTGATTAATATGTATTTGACGATGCTGGTGCTGATTCCGCATTTAACATTTGACGATGCCACTATGGCTGCATACATTAGGACTTTGTTTTTATGAAACAGATCTGATGATGGTCATTAAAGACCGAAACCGGTAATGTGTTAAACAAAAAAGATTGTGACCATAGACGTAAATTAAAGAATTTTATTATATATACGGGTCACTGTGTTTTTTCGCGACGATGTCGCAGCTTGTGAATGCGGTTAGTTGTTGTTCGTTGGCCTTTATGTGTCTAGTGTGTGGTGCCATTAGGCGAAACGCTTGTATGTGCAGACTTGCCCACACCTGGCCTATACGGTAGTTTCTCACTATCGTCCTCGGACATTGGCTGTATTGCAGAATGGCATCATCCCTAGTTTGGAAGTATTTTGCGAAGTATGACAGCAATGAAATACCATGCTCCATTCGCTTTAAAAGACTGAAAACGGTGGGCGACACATCAAATTTACTACATAATATGAGGAGGAAACATCCACAATGTACCTTAGAAGGTAAACTTAATTGATATGCCTTTAATGACACTACAAACTTGGGATAATAACTGAACCCTTAATTTTGTGGTTGCTTCAGGGCGAAAAAATCATACTACCCAAAAGTGATGATGCGACTAAAGTCATGAGCTTGTGGCTTTCCGCTCTCGCCGTTTCCGCACCTGTCTCCTTCACCTTCGCCATCTTTGTTGGAGACATCGAGATCGATTTTTGCCACACCCTCGACCCCATATCGATCGAAATCTCCTACTCGTTCACCACTGTCAAATTTTTCAGTCTTCATTTGAATTGTGCTTTTATTACTGGATATAATAGCAATAAAAATCCTAAAATTGGTTATTTGAGAAACCAGTTATATTGAGCGGTTTTAACATTCAGATATTCTTCTTTGGGCAGGCATTTTTCAGCACGTCAGAAAATATTTACGCCAAAAACTGAACAACATTCTACCAATTTTATTTCGTTATAGACAACCGCAAAAGACATTGAAATAGTATCTGCTGGTCCAAAAACAATAAAGACACGAAATACATTCTGGTAAAGTTCGTCACAAGCGACTTCTAATCAAGCTGCGGGCATATGGGGTATCGTCTCAGTTGTGCGACTGGATTCGTGATTTCCTGTCATGAAGGTCGCAGTTCGTAGTAATAGACGGAAAATCATCGAGTAAAACTGAAGTGATATCAGGTGGTCCCCAGGGAAGCGTGCTGGGACCTCTGCTGTTCCTGATCTATATAAATGACCTAGGTGACAATCTGAACAGTTCTCTTAGGTTGTTCGCAGATGATGGTGTAATTTACCGTCTAGTAAGGTCATCCGAAGACCAGTATCAGTTGCAAAGCGATTTAGAAAAGATTGCTGTATGGTGTGGCAGGTGGCAGTTGACGCTAAATAACGAAAAGTATGAGGTGATCCACATGAGTTCCAAACGAAATCCGTTGGAATTCGATTACTCGATAAATAGTACAATTCTCAAGGTTGTCAATTCAACTACGTACCTCAGTGTTAAAATTACGAACAACTTTAGTTGGAAAGACCACATAGATAATATTGTGGGGAAGGCGAGCCAAAGGTTGCGTTTCATTGGCAGGACACTCAGAAGATGCAACAAGTCCACTAAAGAGACAGCTTACACTACACTCGTTCGTCCTCTGTTCGAATATTGATGCGCGGTGTGGGATCCTTACCAGGTGGGATTGACGGAGGCCATTGAAAGGGTGCAAAAAAGGGCAGCTCGTTTTATATTATCACGTAATAGGGGAGAGAGTGTGGCAGATATGATACGCGAGTTGGGATGGAAGTCATTAAAGCAAAGACGTTTTTCGTCACGGCGAGATCTATTTACGAAATTTCAGTCACCAACTTTCTCTTCCGAATGCGAAAATATTTTGTTGAGCCCAACCTACACAGGTAGGAATGATCATCAAAATAAAATAAGAGAGATCAGAGCTCGAACATAAAGGTTTAGGTGTTCGTTTTTCCCGCGCGCTGTTCGGGAGTGGAATGGTAGAGAGATAGTATGATTGTGGTTCGATGAACCCTCTGCCAAGCACTTAAATGTGAATTGCAGAGTAATCATGTATATGTAGATGTAGAAGGCATCTCAGAAAAGTTAAGAGTTACAGTGAAACACAGAACCGTCGTGAATTCAAATGTTGTGCTCCGGTCTTTAAGTCGATGTGTTGCTTGCAGAAAACTTGTGCTTATACATTCTTTCCGTGTTTAATTTAAATCGTACATTTTGTCAGTTCAAATGTTAAAGGAAACAGCATTTGTAGTATATGACCAGTTATGCTACAGTTGTAAATGATTAAAAACTATTCAGCAGCCAATATCGCATTAAATATTTCTATAGTCTTGGCTGTTGGATGGTTCTTAACAATTAAACAGATCGCCCTACAGTTCTCTCAAAATGAGAAAACTCAGCCATACTGCAGTAAACTTGCAACAACTCTTCCATATTACAGATTCTGTCCGGTTACGACTCTTTATGTCCAGACCATTCAGTAGGTAAATTCGTAACAACTTAAGTGTTTTTTTTAATGTCACGTAAGGAAATTCACAGTAGCGACACTGACAAATATGTAAGTTCACGCTTTTTCAATGACGTTATTAGATGCGTTAATATTTGTAAAGGAAAATGATATATTTGAAGAACTGTGGTCAGAGAAACAGTTGTTAGACAACAGTATCTGTGCCTGCGTGGCAGCCCTATGGAGCCTTAGAATCTTTGACAGTCAGCAGTGGAAAGCTGCAATGTCCGGTAGGTGAGGTATCGTTGAACGTACAGTGTAATGCATGGTCGCACTTTTGGAACCAAGTGAGTTGCAGATTTATTACGAGAAGGAATGATGACTCAGAACAATGGTTGGATAGCATACGAACATAAAAAAGGTCCTGAAATGAAAAACATGGTAAAAAGTTTACTTTTATTTTTCTGGGCTTGTATTGTTGGTCCCCTTCACCCTCGTCACAGTCGAGTTTTTGGTAGTTATTCTATTGATCGATCTTCTGACTTAATTTACTGTAACATGGACGTTATTAGATTATTCGAATTTTCATGTTAGAGACTATAATTGTTTTCTTTGATAATTTTTTCCTAACTGTAATTTGAGTACTTAAAGGTTGAACCATGAGTTTCATCGGCATTTGTGTGAAGATTATGAACCCACTTTCATTGAACCAACTGTAGTTAGATTTTAGCAGTATTTTTTTATCTGTTGCGAAGTCTTACTGTGTTGCTGTTTCTGCCAGTACTTCATTTTGCGGGTAAGATGCATAATACGTGATTGTTTCGTTTCCTTTGTGCAATGTAGGTTCTGTAATTTTCTTTATTTTACCAGGCCCATATGTCAGTGCATAAATTTACGTGTGTTTCAGGTTACATTATTATACAGGTCGACATCACAGTTTGGCCTTTTCTAAAAATACAGTTACGTTTTATTTCAGAGTTCGCACTGACTGGGCGTGAAATTATTCGTTCTCTTATTTATTTGATTATGAATGAGATCGGTTTTCATATGCACAGGGTTCTTTTCAATATCATGTAAGTGATGTGGCTTTGAGCTCAGTAGCACATTTAGTTTGCCAGTTCACATTCCCAGGTTTGTATTTACAATAACACTCACTTACACTAAAGGCTACTCTTTTACACGCAATAACAATCAGAATCGAGACAAAATTCATTCTGTTTAGTAAAATACTGTTGTAACGTTTTATCTGCGTTTGTTTTGTGTATGAGTGACTGTGTGTTTGTGTGTAGACTTAGGTCATTCGTTATTTGCAAGGGTAGCAGTGAGACAGCCATGTAATAGTTCAGCGAGGCATGTGTCCAACCTGTATTCTACACGGTCCGAAATAAACAAGCTTCTTCACTATAATAATTCTAAAACAAGCGGAGTAATACAGTTGACGCCTCTATTCAGGTCGCTAGCCTTGAACCTTCAATTCGAGTGGCCGCGGCCTGTGTTACTTTTTGTAGATAGCCTTCCTTTGTATTTATTCTTTTTAAAGTTTACATAACGCCGGTAAGTCACTTCTTCTTTGTTTGTATAGTCCACTACATACTGATGCCTGTTGTAAATCAGTAAAGGCTTCCCTTTGGTGGTCTCGGTGAACTCCATTATCTCAGTCCTAGAACACGGAACACTGCTTGCCAGTCACAAGTGAAGTGCAGTACTGAGCCCTAGAAGAAAGCCACGCACATTATGAACTGCTGCAGGGGTAGGAAACTTTGCACAGGAAATGGGCTTTGGACTTTCGCAGGTAGCAGCAGACAGGCCGTTGTACCCTATTTCTGGAACACCGTGTCCACTACCTGCAGTGTCCTGAGCTCCGTGAAAATGCCAACACATTTCCTCTCTGTACAAGTGTGTCTCCGTGTGTCACAAACTCGCCACAACCTGGCGCAGGGCATGCCGGGGCGCGCAGAATCACTCTGTGCACTCAGCGCAGAAGAGAGGTGACTCTCAGCGTCAGTGCCTCCCACGCAAGCGGATGTGGACACCCATGAGTTTGTCGACACTGGTGATGGCAGCTGAGCAGCTGCATGGCGCCAGGCTCGGACTGTAAATCCAACAGTGCAGGAGGCCGGCAGCGGATGGAGTAAGCCATAAGGTGACCCAACTGTTAGAGGGTGCTAAATCAGCAGCATCAACTCAGGGTGAACAGCATGAACGCGGATAACAGTGGCAGAATCCAGGGGTGGTGGTTAATTCATCCCTGTATACTCGTATACTGGCGTGGTCCTCTCGCACAGTTGGTGCCTTTCAGACTGTATACTTCTGTCTAGAAATGAGCAGTAGCTACACGGGCATGACCCATTCAAGTTTTGCCTAGGCATCGATTCCCATCACGTCAGCCTTAACAGAGCCACAGGTCGGACATGAAGCACTTAGGTTGCCCAAACCACAGTGCTTCTGACGTTCTGCCGTGTCAACGATTTTACAACCCCGGCCCTTGGTTGGGCTGCGCTGTGCGGTAAGTGCTCGAAGTCATCGTGACAGTACTTATATCACCATATCGCTCCAGACGTAAGCGCTTGACAGATCCTGGTCTGACCCATTTCCATGTGGCTTTCGCATTACCTGTGGCAGGTGAATCAGTTGTACCACAACAGCAAGTATATGGCCTGATATAATTTTTTGAGCAAATGAAAGATGCTAAATTTGTTTATTGACTGGAATGTGTAAGCATGTAATCGAAATGTATAAAAGATATTTTTATATAATCATTGCTCGCAAAATAAAGGGTGTTTCAAAATGAATGTACGCGTTTTAAGGCTTTGTAGTATTTATTACATTTAACTTACCATTATAGATAATACAGCAAATGAAAGAGGAACTCAAACAGTTTATCTTATAAGTGTTCAATATGAGCACCATTCGTCTAACGTCGAGTCGACATCAAAGGGTTATTTACCATTAGGAGTTTAAAGAAGTGTTCACCATAATTGTAAAAGAAGTTGTGAATTTGCCCATATTTTTTGTAAGTCTGTTCTTGAGATCACAGAGAGGTTACTTCTTTTGAAGAAGGTAGCAGACGTGTGTGCTGGACAGCCTGGCTATTGACTTGGTGTTGGAAAGGATGGAAGCTGCCTTGCCGTGCAGTGGAAGCAGTATTAATTAAGAAAGATTTTTTGCTTATATTTTTTGAGGAAAGAAAAGAAGATTATTTCAATAGAAGAATATTAAATGGGGAAATTTTAACGTAATTCAGTTTTTTAATATATATTTGTAACTGTAATTTCTTATTGTTGCAATATTGCATATTGCTGAAGTTTACAAAAGAATTATTATAATGTAACATATGGTTTTGTCTTACAATTGAAAAAAGTGTCAAGGAAAGTAATTGTACATGGCAAAATTATTAAGGAACATTTTTCTAACTCGCCTAGTTGTGAGACAATTATGAAATAGGAAACTATGAAACAGTATGAAACTTCCTGGCAGATTAAAACTGTATGCTGGACCGAGACACGAACTCGGGACCTTTGTCTTTCGCGGGCAAATGCTTTACCAACTGAGCTACCGAAGCACGACTCACGCCCCATCCCCACAGGTTCAATTCTGCCAGTCCCTCGTCTCCTACCTTCCAAACATTACAGAAGCTCTCCTGCGAACCTTGCAGAACTAGCACTCCTGAAAGAAAGGATACTGCGGAGACATGGCTTAGCCACAGCCTGGGGGATGTTTCCAGAATGAGATTTTCACTCTACAGCGGAGTGTGTGCTGATATGAAACTTCTGTAAAGCTTGGAAGGTAGGAGGCGAGGTACTGGCAGAAGTAAAGCTGTGAGGACGGGGCATGAGTCGTGCTTGGGTAGCTCAGTTGGTAGAGCACTTGCCCGCGAAAGGTAAAGGTCCCGAGTTCGAGTCTCGGTCCGGCATATAGTTCTGGTCTGCCAGGAAGTTTCACATCAGCGCACACTCCGCTGCAGAGTGAAAATCTCATTCTCGAAACATCCCCCCGGCGGTGGCTAAGCCATATCTCCGCAATATCCTTTCTTTCAGGAGTGCTAGTTCTGCAAGGTTCGCAGGAGAGCTTCTGTAAAGTTTGGAAGGTAGGAGACGAGGTACAGGCAGAATTGAACCTGTGGGGACGGGGCGTGAGTCGTGCTTCGGTAGCTCAGTTGGTAAAGCATTTGCCCGCGAAAGACAAAGGTCCCGAGTTCGAGTCTCGGTCCGGCGTACAGTTTTAATCTGCGGAGTGAAAATCTCATTCAGGAAACAGTGTATTCTTGTTATGGATTAATGAAGCATAGTTGCACTTGGACCTTTGTACTCTTTTATCAGTCGTTAATTTTAGTTCCTCGTTTTTCATTCTTTGCCTTTATGAATGTGTTCACATACTCTCATTGCACATTGCAAGTTGTGTGCTGCAACAGCATTTTTGTGAAAATTGGTGAGAGACCGTCTTGCATTGCACATCGCAAGTGCGGTAAATGAAATTTGATTTTGGGCAGTCAGCTTGTTACCCTCAATGGCGAAAGGCTGCAGAGCAGAAAAGCGTTCCTTGGGCACGGATAGGCCAACAAATTTAATTATCATCATATGTCACGTCCACTGTAAGGTACAGTGACTAACGGACTGCATTTGTGAAAATATCATGTGAGTTCAGAGGCTTAATACCTGTATAAGATCTAAGTAAAAGGCCCTCTTGTTTTATCAGACACTGAGATGCCTTAATTTCTATGTCCAGTTGCTGTGTAATTACAGTGATAGTGAATTTTCCCGCCAGATAGAATTTGAAAATTTCATTGAAAACGGATTAATTTCTCGCAGGGGAATTGTTTGATATACCGGCTAGTCGGAATTTCGCATCGTGTAGCGTGAGCTTCACATTCTTCCATTCCAAATTAAATTTTTACGCACATCTGTTGCCCTATACCGAAGTTTACATATTTTTCAGATGCCAAGCAGACACTTACAAACATGAGTTTCAACAAATACAAACACTGTAAGATGTTTTACATTATCGTTTCAGATAGCTGAACTCTTCCCAAACCTAGATCAGTGTGTCTCGTGTATTTGTGGCAACAATGCTGTTCCTGAAGTCGAGTAGATCAGCTGGTAGCGAAGGCACACACGCATGATCCTTTACGAACCTCCAAAGGTAAAAATCGCTTGGCATCAAATCGTTTGTGAATGTGGAGGTCACGCAAAAGAAGCTCTGTCATCCGACCACTTGCTGCCAAGGGGTACAACGCCGCTTAAGCAATCGCGTACTCTGTTATGATGCTGCGGTGGCGTACCATCTTCCTGCTTGCTACTTTGGTCCAGTTTCTTCCAACTGAGGAAAGAGGCATACTTATAACGCATCAAGATAGGAAATGCAAGTTATAGTTGCTTCACCGAAAAGGAAAGGCCCATAAACATGCCACGAAAATACGGCACAAAAAACGTTTAGTTTAGGGCAGTATGGTAGCAACTGTACCATCTCGTTAACTTTTGCTGAGAAAATCGTTATCGATATGCAAAATCAATTCGTTTGATAAGTTGGCACGCTAAGCGTAGTCTGCAGGCTTCAGAAATTGTAACAACTGAAAACGATAATGACATAGTTGTAAGCGTCTGCTTGAAAGTCTCCACACCGACGCCACTGGAACTGTTAGTTTCACTACTAGCCTTCCCAACTTGTTTCTTGGGGTTATGGATGAAAGACTCTCTCTCGTTCAACACGTTCTTCAATCACTGTTGGTCGTTCCATACTCTTACCTTTCCGCACAGGTTGCATGGGGGCTTAATTAAATACATTTGAAAATATTTTTAGTAGCTGTAAGTCCGATTACGCTGTTTCAAAAACGGTGGGCCCTGACTAGTATTATTACGCAATCTGACTGCATAGAATAACAACAAACAATGAAAGAAAATTTTCGTTAACACAGTTAATTAATTAAGCCCCAGCAACTATAAAACCTACTAAACCAAAGCACAAGTGTAATTGTTCTGTGTGTGGGAGTGTGACTCAACGTACACATCTGGCACGGTTCTTCTTCAACAAGACAAGAAATTTTAAATACCATTTATACTCAAGTAACTAAAAAAATAGAAATACTATAATTGCGTAAGGAAAGCAGAATTACACTCTAATACAAGAACACAAGCCAGATGCTTTGTTGACTGAACCTGTAATGACACATTATTCAGGACACTGAAATAATGAGAGAAAAAAGAAAAGTAGTTTGTTACCTTAATTTATATTGATGAAAAGCACTCTAATACATTACAATCTCCCCTCACCGACTCGCTACTACCACATCTCAATCAGAACTCTCCAATATCACATCTCAGCAAGCACTGCCTACTAGCACATCTCAACAAACACTCTCTGCTACGAGTTCTTAACAAGTACTGACCACTACGAGTCCTCGACAGGCACTGACTACTACGAGCTCTCCCCAAGCACTCCGTGGAGGCGGCTGAATAATACTCTTTGGCGCAATCTCTGGCGCTGTGATTCAGTGTAGCCATCTTTCATATGCCCCTCCTCCACAGGCCAGAATTTGATGGTATTTTTGCCAGCATTGGTGGTGAAAATACCACCAAATTCGTCCACAAAAATACAGACAAAAACAAAAGATAATATTAATACCTAAATATCACATAATTAGTTAAAATTTTGGCTTTGCACTGACCTTTCTATAACCTAATATATAAAATACAGGAGGCAATACCAATTCTTTCATACATGTGGCTTTACATAATAGTTTACACAATACACTAAAAATCAGTTTATACAAATGTTCACATAAAATACTTTCAATTATTCAAAAAAAAAAAAAAGTTGATAATTCCAGCCCAGCAATGGTCAACAGGTGCAAACACCAACAAGTGACGTCATTTTAGTAAAAGCAGTTCCATCTGTGGCACCCAGTAGTGTTGAGCAGGTACACACAGCAACAAGTCACATTATTTCAGTAAAAAACAGTCCATCAGTGGCACCCAGTAATGTTGTGCAGGTACACACAGCAACAAGTGACATTATTTCAGTAGAAGCAGTTCATCAGTGGCACCCAGTAGTGTTGAGCAGGTACACACAGCAACAAGTGACATTATTTTAGTAGAAGCAGTTCATCAGTGGCACCCAGCAATGTTGAGCAGGTGCAGACAGCAACAAGTGACATTATTTCAGTAGAAGCAGTTCCATCTGTGGCACCCAGCAAGTTGAGCAGGTACACACAGCAACAAGTCACATTTCTCAGAAGAAGCGGTTCCATTAGTGACACCCAGCATTATTGAACAGGTGCAGACACCAACTAGTGACTTCATTTCAGTAGAAGCAGTTCCATTAGTGGCACCCAGCAATGTTGAGTAGGTGCAGACAGCAACAAGTGACACTATTTCAGTAGAAGCAGTTCCATCTGTGGCACCCAGCAATGTTGAAGTGGTACACACAGCAACAAGTCACATTAGTTCAGTAGAAGCAATCCATCAGTGGCACCCAGCAATGTTGAGTAGGTGCAGACAGCAAGAAGTAACATCATTCCAGTAGAAACAGCTCTAACAGCGGCACCCAGCAATGTTGAGTAGGTGCAGACAGCAAGAAGTAACATCATTTCAGTAGAAACAGTTCTAACAGTGGCACCCAGCAATGTTGAGTAGGTGCAGACACCGACAAGTGACATCATTTCCATAGAAGTAGCTCCATCTGTGCACCCAGTAATGTTGAGCAGGTGCAGACACCAACAAGTGACATCATTTCAGCAGAAGCAGTCCATCAGTTGCACCTAGCAATGATGAGCAGGTGCAGACAGCAACAAGTGACAACATTTCACTAGAAGCAGTCCATCAGTGCACCCAGTAATATTGAGTAGGTCCAGAGAGCAGTCCATGATATTCACTATCACTGATCACACTGTTCATCAGAGTTTATAAGCAGAAATTAAACATGTCCTAGTGGCACCAATCATGTAGAAAAAGTACAAGTAATAGTCCATAATATTCACTATCACTGATCACACAGCTCATCAGAGTTTATAAGCAGAAATTAAACATGTCCTAGTGGCACCAATCATGTAGAAAAAGTACAGGTAACAGTCCATAATATTCACTATCACTGATCACACAGTTCATCAGCAGAAATTAAACGTTTCTAAGTGGCACCCATTATGTTGAAGAGGTGCAGGTAACAGTTCATAATATTCACCATCACTAATCAGACAGTTCAGGCATGAACAATAGTTTGAATACACATACAAATGCTTTTACACACTAGACATATAAATTCTAATAAACGCACAAATGATATCAGATAATTGTCATATTAACTATTACAAATACTCAAATATCAGTAAACCTATAATATTTATGGGTGTCAGTGCAAGCCACTACAAACAAATAAAATAATATTTAGGAGATTGGTGGGTAGGATTAGGAAAGGAAAACACACAAAACACACTCACCCATCTTTCATCCACATTAAGTACTACATAGTGTTAACTGTGTAAATGCAATTCTGTCAAAATTTCATGTTCATCATGTGTATCAAGCAGTAGTGGCAGCAATGTATAACAGTCAATAATAGTTAAGTCAATGTCATAGTCATCATGTCAAGACCAATGTTTGCCAAGCCAAATCAAATGTACTGTTGCTGAACAACTGTCAGTGAGCCAAGATATGCAAATACTTCCTCTCTCCAAAAAAAAAAAAAAAAAAAAAAAAAAATATGTACTGCTTATTGATTTAACAAAGTGTGGGTAGACAATCTTCCTTCCACTTTAGTGATCTAGTCTGCTATCTTCATCCTCCTTGTTCCATATAGACCAACAAAAAAAAATATACACCTCACTTACTTTACCTCTTATCCACCAAAACTCCAATAATCATCAGCATCACATAATCTCAATACTTCAACAATACCTCTTACGTCGATACATATAAATCTTATCATCAATATCATTTACCTTACCTCTTGTCCACAAAAACTCCAATATACATCAACTTCACACAATCTCAATAGTACCTCAATAATACCTCTTCAATACGTCGATACATATAAACCTTATTGCCAATATCATTTCACTTCCATAACAACTCTTTCCTCTAGTCAGTCTCCTCGAACAAGTACAGATAAAATCCTAATGCAAACCTCATCATTCCATACAATCCGAAGACACATTGTCAACACACAACCTCTGTGTAATCCATCTGACCCAATCTTCTACTCATTATGAATTATAAACAAAAGAAATGCATACATGACCTCTAACAGACTTAGTTCGAATAACTCTCAGTAATTAAGTACGATTACGGAGTGTGAATGATCACAATATTTCACAGTGTGTACATCACTTCAAGAATTATGGCAAACAGAAGCAAACATGTGGAGTATTTCTTGTGTCAAGTGTCACTTCCTATTTCAATTGCTCACGAAAAATGCAGTGTAATAACTGTCAATGGTCTAAACCTAGTTTCGGTATGTCATGTCGTTAGCTTCCTTCCTACTAGCATAAATTTATACAGCTTCCATTAAACCTCAGCTCATGTGACTTCTATGAAGTTTCTTGTACTAATGTCGTTCGTCGAATTATAGCAGTTCATTTTCTTATCTTAAAAATATAAGGCACTGAGCGTAAGCAAAACAAGCAATAGCGAGTAAATATACCAGTAGTGAACAGAATGTCAACAAGTGGATGCAGCACAATTCTTGCAATGAGGCTCTGCCAAGCGAACAATCTATAATTAATACAATAGTGTGACCTAAACTCTATGTTTGTACACAGTATATCAGCATTTCTATACACCAAATTAAAGAGTAGTTACGACAACAAACAGAAATGTATAAATATGCAATCCATACGCATAGCAGCAAACAGGTCATTAGCATCATGTCAGCGTGAGCAAATAAATGTTCATATGTAATCTTAATAAGTAAACATGAAGGCGCAAGCAGATAAATCACAAAGTATAACTTACATACCTAACCACATCAGCACAATTAATCAGGTGACAATTATAATTTAAATAAATAAGCACAGCAGGCACATAATAAAAAAAATATGACATCAGTGAAAAAGCAGTGCAGCCAAGCGATGCATAATATATACAAATAACAACCCTGTTCATTAATAAAACATTGACAAAAATCAGCAAATGTACGCAAGCACGTCGCTTCACAAGTAAATTCATAGAACATGAAATTAGCACAAAGTATGAATCACATAATCGCGAGCAGCAAATTACGTCTAAAGTACGTACCTAAGTGGAAATATGTTACCTGAAAAATGAACTCAATTAAATAGTTACCTTTTTTAGTTTATTAGTTTCTTCTTCGAAATTACATTCTTCCTGAAAATTTCTCGATAGCAAGTCGTCTTGACGTCGGACACGCACAGAATTTACCTGAAGTTCTTAAATATTTTATAGAACCGTACCCTGAAAAATACTGAATGGTAATAACATAATTCATCAAGTCACTATAGCTTTATACTGAATTCAGTCGGAGAAATTTGACTGTGTATTTGTTTACGGCTGTCAGCGCATTCGCACTGAGCGCTCGATCAGCTGTAGGCGCGTGACGTAGGAAGCAATTGTTTGCGGTCAACGACTGCCTTGTGCGGCGCGCAGACTTGACTGTTGCTTTGAGTATATGCCACCGCTAAAACACAGCGCGGTATCCTTGTATTCTCTGCATGTTTACATGTAGCTGTTAGTTTCTCTAAAGTATGTCATTTCACAAAAATTTTTCAAAAGTATATCATTCCACAAAAATTTTAACGTTTGATATATGATGTATTCCCTTAGAGCGTCGAGATTTAAGAGTTTCTACTTCAACAGTGTTACCATGTATAATTTTGCGAATTCTATATGGACCATTATAAAGCAGAAAAAATTTGCGAGTCAAGCCTTTTCCTTTGTGAGACAAACGATGAGACTTAATTAATACCTTTTGACCAACTGACAAAATTTTTAAACGACCAGGACGCTTAGCTGATTTCTCTCTTCTAGCAGCCGCAGATGCAATATTTTGCAGAGCCAAGTTGACAACTTCAGAATGCCGCAGTTTCCGAGTAGGTGGAAAAGGAACGATTTCAGATATGCGACTTGTCGGTGCTTTGTTTTTTAATATCAGTATAGGCGGTAAAGAAGTTGAATCATTAGGGAGTTCATTCAGAATGTCTTGAAAAATATGAAGATACTGATCCCAAGTTCTGTGATTCTGATGACAATAAAGACGACACAATTTATTGATTTCCTTCATCCATCTCTCTGAAGCGTTAGATTGAGGGTGAAAAAGCGAAATGAAAATTGGTTTAATTTTACGACGCTGTAGAGTACGAAGCCAAATTTTAGAACGAAACTGTGATCCATTATATGATATAACCTTATCAACATCACCCACTTCTTTAAGAAAATGTTTGATGAAAGCATTAGATACTGAACGAGCTGTTGCTTTGCGTAACGGTGTAAAACACATATATTTTGACGTCAACTCCACTGCTACGAAAATGTACGCAAAACCATTAGTAGAATGAACCACTGGACCGAACAAATCGACTGCAGCCATCTCCTTTAATTTCGCTGGAATGATAGGAAACAACGGTGCTCTGTGAGAAATTGTTGGCGGTTTAGCCTTTTGACATAATTTGCATTTGACCAGAACTGATCGATCACGTTTTTCCATATTACTGAAGTAGCAATTTTCCCGTAATTTATGAAAGCATTTTCTGGGACCAAAGTGTGCATAACTGAAATGCGTATACCAAATCAGCTTATTAACCCACTCATCAGGAATACAAACTAACCAAACAGAGTTGTCGACCGATTTTCGTGTAAAAAGAATTTTCCGGATAGTTCGCATAAACGAGGTGTGGCCAAATTGTCCAATCTAACAAAGCGTCTAAGAAAATTACAGACACCAAGGAAACTACGAACATCACGTTTTGTGGTAGGAACAGCATAATTACGAATAGCGTCTAATTTTTCTGGATCAGGAAGAATACCTTCTGTGGAAATAATGTGACCGAGAAATTTCACCTGAGAACGACCAAATTCAGATTTCTCCAACTTCACAGTAATGCCAACTCTTGCAAAGATACGTAACAATGAATCCAAAATTTTGTTGTGCTCACTCCAAGAACGTTTAGCAATAAGATTATCGTCAACATATGAAGTAATGTTGTCACGAAGATAAACAGGTAAAATTTCATTTAAGCTACGAATGAATGCTGATGAAGATACACTAAGTCCAATCGGTAATATCCGAAATCTATTTTGGGTTAAATCGTCATATCCGGTTATTCTTTATCTACTGTCTAGATAGATTGATAGTCGAAGAGTTGTTTTGACAGATGCAAAGAATAGTAAAAGAGTAGGCAGCGGTACAGAAAACTAAAAGAGAAAAAGCACCACTACAGCTCGGGGCCCTATGCTCGCTACGGCACATATTCACTTAGAGTAGTGAATCCCCTGAGGACCTTAATAGCCGCACATAATTTCTAGTTTGTGACTTAGTGGCAAATTTGGCGGAAGTGCGTACGCAAATTGACCTAACCATGCACATGGATGTATGTTATTCTTAGAATTGCGGAAAATCTTAAATTTCCGAACAGTCAAAAAGTGTTTATAGTCAAAGTTTTCGCCTCGTGGCGACAAAGACCTACCGCGTCTGTCCCAGTCCCAATGACGATTATTGTTAAATTCACGCGCCTGGCGCTCTCTTGTTGCATCCCGTACACGAAACAAATTACTTTCTTCAAAGCCCTCTAGTATCTGCGATTCTAAATTTCTTCTGCTATCTTTTCCTACGATTTCGCCTTCAATTTGCTTGACTTGCTTTTGTAATGCCTCAACTTCCCTTTTAACGCGTTCATTAAATTTTCCCTGATTTTCAACATGCTTATTTATGTTCTGATACTCTTCGGTTTCTGCAAATGGCAATGGTGCTGTATCATCTGAATCTCTGTCCCCATGTAAACTAAGATTTGTCAATTTATCTGAAATCTCTTCAACTCTTTCCGATAAGTCACCTAATTGTTCTTTCTGTTTATTTACGTCTTCCGAAAGTGTCGCGACTCGGGTTTCAGTATTAACACATTTAGTAGTTAACTGTTCATATTGCTGTGTTAGGTTATTTATTCTCTCATTTGGTACGGATTCCTCGGTTCTTTCAATTATTTCTTCCTTATCGTGTGCACGTTGTAAATTTAACTCTGAAAATTTTTGTACTATCATGTGATCTTTTTCTTCCTGTTCCCTGCCGTGTTCCTCTTGTCTAATTTCTGTTGAAATTAAGCTATTATTGTGAGCCTTCAAAATCGGTTGTACTTCTTCTCTAATTTCTTTATTTGATTCGTCTTTCGTGTATTTGAAACATGTCCCTGTTCGTGAGCCTAACTGTGTTTCCATTGTTCCCATATCAGTTTCTAATTCAGATCGTAACTGTGATCCCACTGCTTTCATCTCGGTTTTAATTGTTCCTATTTCTGTTTTAAATTCAGATCCTAGCTGAGTTTCCATAGTTCCCATCCGTGTTATCATTGCTTCCATCCAGGTTTCTAACCGTGATTCCAAATTTAATATTGCACTCATCAACTGCTCCGTTTCTTCTGTCGTTAACCACGTAATCTGTGAATTTTCTGATTGAGAAAAATTTTGAACTGTTTCCGGACTACTTTCCCTGCTTATGAAATTGTTTTCCACACCATTATTCATGACACTGTTTTCCTCTGTCGGCGAGTTCGCCATGTTAACAATTTCGTTATTCTCACTATCCATCATTTTTGCCTTCTTAATCGATCGCGTAATCATTTACAAAACATACAAAACTCGTCACTGTACGAAAATTACACACAATGACTCCTTATCTCCAACAATACCATTCACACGAGATGTTTCCTTCAAACACGATTAACGAACAATTGAAATAATTGCACTAAATTGTCAAACGCGTATACAAGACAACAAATCAAATTCTGAGAAAAAATACCATTAGAAGAATGACAATTACCATATCTACACATGCAAAATAGACTACAATTACTAAACTACAAATTACTACAACAATACTACTGTCTACTATTTTTACAATCAGAAGATTCCAAGGGACGATCCTGGCAGGGTCGCCACGTGCATGGGGGCTTAATTAAATACATTTGAAAATATTTTTAGTAGCTGTAAGTCCGATTACGCTGTTTCGTAAACAGTGGGCCCTGACTAGTATTATTACGCAATCTGACTGCATAGAATAACAACAAACAATGAAAGAAAATTTTCGTTGACACAGTTAATTAATTAAATCCCCAGCAACTATAAAACCTACTAAACCAAAGCACAAGTGTAATTGTTCTGTGTGTGGGAGTGTGACTCAACGTACACATCTGGCACGGTTCTTCTTCAACAAGACAAGAAATTTTAAATACCATTTATACTGAAGTAACTAAAAAATAGAAATACTATAATTGCGTAAGGAAAGCAGAATTACACTCTAATACAAGAACACAAGCCAGATGCTTTGTTGACTGAACCTGTAATGACACATTATTCAGGACACTGAAATAATGAGAGAAAAAAGAAAAGTAGTTTGTTACCTTAATTTATATTGATGAAAAGCACTCTAATACATTACAATCTCTCCTCACCGACTCGCTACTACCACATCTCAACCAGAACTCTCCAATATCACATCTCAGCAAGCACTGCCTACGAGCACATCTCAACAAACACTCTCTGCTACGAGTTCTTAACAAGTACTGACCACTACGAGTCCTCGACAGGCACTGACTACTACGAGCTCTCCCCAAGCACTCCGTGGAGGCGGCTGAATAATACTCTTTGGCGCAATCTCTGGCGCTGTGGCTCAGTGTAGCCACCTTTCAAGGTATACAAACAAAACTCTTTGAGTTGGTCTTCCATTTGATTAATTATTTGTAATTTTAAGTTCAACGCAATAAATGCTATGTAGCGTTACAACCCATCTATTAATTTTGAAACGCATTACTTAAAACTTCTAAGAAGTATCTAGAGCATAACAAATGGCATAGTCCGCGAACATCGTCACTGTACCATAGCACATTGACAGCTTGTAATCTGGTCCGATGAACCTCGGTTTCAGTTGTGTCGAGCTCATGGGTGCTGAGATTGTGCTGTTTAGCGTAGGGAAACTACTTTTACTCATCTTTCTTTATAATGTGGAACATGATAATTGCATGCCTTTCTTGATTGTTTTGGGTATAACACTGTGAAACAGATCACTTTATTATCGGTATCAGCGCAACAACAATGCAAACATCAATATCAACTCTGATATGGCTATTAGTAGTTACTTTACTGCTTCTGTGAGGTTCTAATGTAAACTGAATGATTGTATCCACATATAAAAAGGATAGATACGACTGCAGCAAATATGTAATTCTTAGTCGTAGGACTAATAAAGTCAATTATTAAATACTCTTATTTAAAAAATTCCTAGAATTGCGATAAAAAATGAAGGAGTACACATTTTGTATTCAGAAAAGTATGTGAAATAGTGAAAATTAGTCTTGATCATGCTTTTACAAAATGAAATAGTCTACTAAAAGAGGATGCAAATTTTTTTCTGCTATGTTTAGAGTTCCAGTTGCTTTATTGGCAGATTTGGTAATAAACAGCAACTGACGTTGACTAGCGACAGCCTCGTCACCGATGTAGCTCGTTACAACAACAAACTACGTTCACGTAATTCGACGTGGCCAGTCAAGCGTTTCCAGGTGTTCCTGACTGGCCATTTCATAAATGAGAAATCGAAGAAAGAAATGTACGGAAACGTTTTCTTTCGCTGTGACACTGATACCCTCTCACCGTCTGAACTTCACTCATACCGCACTATGTGTGGCCACTTCTGTATACATACTCCTCAAGCTATTGTGTAATGCTTCCGGAGAGCATTTCATACATATGTAACCAATTCTATTCCATTCGTGTAATGACTATCTACATGCCCCAATACATACGCTGATTTCTTTTATTCTCATGATCCTCATGCCAGGCATACGATCGTGGCAGCAGAATGGTCACACACTCTTTTTCGAATACAATTTGTCTCAGTTTACCCAATAGACATACTCGAGAATTGCAACTTTCTTCCTAGGATAATTATTTAAGCCCCCGAGTTACACTTTCGAATAATCATTACTGATGTGTTATGATCGTAGCATCATGTCTTTGAATTCATTCGATGTCTGTTGCCATGCCTACTTCATAAAGACTAATAACACTGGGACAACACTGTAGAATTGGTCGTCGTACCGTCTGCAAGGAAACAGATCAATGTTACATTCTCTTTGTCCAGTAAACAATATAATACACTATTCTAGTGTATAACAAGATACATTAATACTTCGTATACAATTTTCTTCTACATTTACATTTACATTTTGTACACATATGTATCAATATGCAACGTGTATAGAATTGCACCTGCGGCAAAATGGCATTGATTTGAGGATACTGTGCACATTCTGTCATTTCTGTATATAGTACCATCTTTTGGGAATTGTCGTTGGTGAAGTACGTTTGTAATTATTATTATTATTATTATTAACATTAATACTGATTGCTGAAAGATTTGTAAATGATCAAAATAAGTGCAAAATGAATAAACTACTGTTGTTAAAGCTGAGATTGTTATAGTGTCTTTGGTATGTGTTCTTTCATGTAACATTTTGGACACTAGTCGTATCATGACTTTTATGTGTGAATCGTAAGTCAGACTTCGTGTCTTTTGTACGTGACTGGAAAGTAATGTAGTAGTGGTATAGCGCTGAATAAAAATGTGGAAGATTTAATCCAACGACCTGTGATATTTCATATAATAATGTATATGGAATTAGTTAGAAGCCACAAAACGTTTCTGCAAGCAAGGCTTATTAAAGTTGATGCAGTTAACACAACATGATGAGGATTATATTAATAAAACAAAAGAACTTGTGAAAGCGAAGAGTTCTAGTAACATAAAGGGATCTCACAAACATATTTCACGAGGACTTGCAGAAGGAAAAAATAGTTCTCAATTTCTAACAAGTATGAGGAAGAAGCAGCAGAAGTAACGAACAGTTAAGCTCTCTGTGTAAACTCCATAAACTTAGTAACGCAATACTGCCACTGGTGGCCTATGTGACATCTTCCACATACAAACTTAACAAAATTTTTAATAAAAAGTGGAAAGCAGCATTCATTTTCAATAAACACTACGAGATTAAAAACAGTACACAACTGGCAAATGAAATTAAGTTCCAGACAGGGAGTTTTTGGCAGCCTCACAGTAATGTTGACATGACGGAAATTGGTGCCACTGTTAGATGTTAACTTGCTCAAGGATGACAAGATTAGCTCTGAGGAAGCAATGAAGTTGGTTGAACGTCTGAAAACTGTATTATCTTATAGTTTTTAATTTTAATAATAAAGTTTATTGGTTTGAATATGGGGAACTGCCTTGGTGGAACGATAGTTGATATTTTCGTAATAGATTTGGATTGCAGATTTTTTTGAGAAATTTACAAAAGTAAACTCAAAAGCCACTGTTTACCATCAGTATGTGGGTCCTGATAGATGGTAATAATATGAATATCGAAGGATTGCCACAATAGGTAGGCAAGATGCACTCGGAATGGAATATAGGAAGTCAACGTGTATTAGCAAGAGTATGAAAGCAAATTCCTTCGACCTGTCGAGATTGAAGAGGGGCTCTTTCACATCGGTGATTAATTAGGTGCTTCATTTAGACAAAAGCAGACAGCGAAGTATGCAACAAACAAAATATCTTATGAACAGCGATAGATGATGGGTCCCCCAAAAAGATACGTTGCGCACCCTTACAACGGAATGAAGGAAAAAGAAGAAAATGTACTTATAATCATCAAATAGGAAGAAGTACAGTTAAGGTTGGTTAGGACTGTACCTCTGGTATCCAACTCGGTGGATGTTGATTGCCCGCAGAGGAAATGGACCTAGATAGCCGTTAGTGGGTATCCTACCATCGCAGCGCTGCAGTCGAAGTGTGTGCGCCTCACTCGTCTCGCCACGTGAATACACTGGCCAATAGTGGTTCTCGCGGCTGTATACATACTGCCGCCTTCATAATGACCAGTCGCTCTGCACCCACGTTTCATATTGACGTTACTATTCGCTGTACAAAGAACTGTGCAGAACCTTACTTGGCTCTTGATCTTTCCCTCTGATCGCAGTTCGGATTGTATCTCTCTTTTCTCTTGGCTTGTTGGTCGTTGTGGCGGAGGTTACCGCTTTGCATCGCATTGTTGGCTTAGATTGTTTGGGCTTGTCCTTGCCTGTGTCCTGCCCACCGTCAGTCAGCCAAGTTTAAGCCGGCCGTTGTGGCCGAGCGGTTCTAGGCGCTTCAGTCTGGAACCGCGCCACCGCTACGGTCGCAGGTTCGAATTCTGTTTCGGTCATGGATGTGTGTGATGTCCTTAGCTTAGTTAGGTTTAAGTAGTTCTAAGTTCTAGGGGACTGATGACCTTGGATGTTAAGTTCCATAGTGCTCAGCGCCATTTGAACCATTTGAATCAGCCATGTTTAGCTTACCTACGACTTGCTGTTGTGTTCTCTTCTGCAGGCAGCTCTGCCGCTTTGCGGCTTCAAGTGTTTGTCTCCTGGGTTCTGTCACACGCATTGATATGTGGCTAATCGCGGATATAGAATTGGCGACAAGGAAAAATGAAGTTGTTCGGTAGCATTAACATTAATTTAGATTGCCTATAGGAGCTGCAGTAGCAGCTGATGCAGAGCAGCAGCTTCAGACCGTTTTGTTACAAAAGTCGGTTCAGCTTCAGGCAGACAAACTCAGAATTCATGAGACGACTTTGTCCCAGGCCTCAGGGACCCCCTGCTCCCCTCCACCTCAGTTGACGTTCCCATTCGTCCTCCGTCGTTTCCACCTTTCAATGACGCGGCATAGGTCTGGGACACATATTTGCAGGGCATGAAGCAACATTTCATGATGTTTCAAAATGGTTCAAATGGCTCTGAGCACTATGGAACTTAACATCTAAGGTCATCAGTCCCCTAGAACTTAGAACTACTTAAACCTAACTAACCTAAGGACAGCACACAACACCCAGCCATCACGAGGCAGAGAAAATTCCTGACCGCGCCGGGACATGATGTTTCAAGTCACGAATGAATCACTGAAGCCATCACTACAGTAGTAGGAAAATGGGGTTGTCAGCGCAATGCAGATATCAAATTGATAGGCAAATTAATTAAATTGATAATTAATCACTCCGCCCCCGCCCACCCCCACCTCCGACCACGCCCACCCCTGCCCCCGGATAACATCACGTGTTTTCTCAGCTGCATGTGTGCCCCAGCCTCCGTTTCTCCCCTCCCCCACACCCCCTGCCCCCAACCTACCCTATTGACAGGAATTTCTACAGTACCCTTTCCAGAACTCGAACCTTGGTCCTCCTGGACGGAAAGCTCAAGTGCACCCCACCCTAACAAAATTAAACAACCAGACACGCTTGGAATTGACGGGAAATTAAAAATGGCTGTGCCCTTTCTGGAACTGGAACCCTGATTCCAATCGATGGAAGCCCAAGTGCTCCCCACTAACAAGTGAAAACTGTCCAGATGCGGGAGAGGAAGGTTATGTTAGTGTACTTTATTTATTTTGATTGGGAAACTGGTGCAAAGATTGATCCTAAAAACTTATCATAAAGACGGGCCTAATTACACAACTTTAGGCATAGTCCTACAGAAGGATGGCATAAAATCGCAATACAGCTAAAAAACTGACGATACCATACAACTGTTGTTGTAGAATGTAAAATGATTGTGTTTTTCTTTTTTAATAGTTGCTTCATTACAGGAGTCGAGCTGATGTTAAATAGTCCAGCGCAGAACCGCGGCCGAGATCCTTACGAGGCTGTGGCTCTCCCTTGGTTGGTATACCAACAGTTCTGAGTGATGCCGGCATCGAGCTCTTTACTGAATACACTGCGGGAGGGACTTTGTTTCACAAACAACCGACTTTTGAAATAGTCATGTGGAGCGTCCTCTGGATGGGCGGGGTTATGCTGCTTAACTTCCCTTTTGTGTTGTCTAGGACAGGCCGCCTGAAGGCATAGCGCGTATCGCGGGTGGCACAACCGCTCTCTGCCCAGAGGGTAGCGTGTTGGTGCTCTGTCACTATATTTTCGACAAACAAGTTGAGGCGGCCGTCCTTTCAGCTCCTATTGTTTAGTTGACTATACAGTATTCACGATATTGTGCAGGCGTCGCCTCATGTAGGGACTTTGCCATTGTCGCTTCCGCGAGGCCTCTCAGCAGGTAGCAGCTTGCCAGCCCGGAGGCATTCATGGCGGCTGCCTCGCACCTCGCGGCACACGCCTTGTCGATGCTCCCTCTTGCCTGCTGTGGGTCTCTTGACATGAAAGTGCCGCACCACGTCAGCTAACGCGAGTGTCGTTAGATGGTCTACTGACACAACCACAACACATGAGCCGCTCGGCCACATGTTCGGTGGTCTACTGGTGACCACGTGTCTGCCTGCCTCCGACAGGGGGGGCAGCAGGCACAAGCTGGAATCGGTATACAATTCTGCTCTCAAGGCGCATTTGTTGGTCATTACTGGTTACGTTCTCCGCCACAGCTCTGTCCTAAGGAAAATACACTCCTGGAAATGGAAAAAAGAACACATTGACACCGGTGTGTCAGACCCACCATACTTGCTCCGGACACTGCGAGAGGGCTGTACAAGCAATGATCACACGCACGGCACAGCGGACACACCAGGAACCGCGGTGTTGGCCGTCGAATGGCGCTAGCTGCGCAGCATTTGTGCACCGCCGCCGTCAGTGTCAGCCAGTTTGCCGTGGCATACGGAGCTCCATCGCAGCATGGTAGCATGCCGCGACAGCGTGGACGTGAACCGTATGTGCAGTTGACGGACTTTGAGCGAGGGCGTATAGTGGGCATGCGGGAGGCCGGGTGGACGTACCGCCGAATTGCTCAACACGTGGGGCGTGAGGTCTCCACAGTACATCGATGTTGTCGCCAGTGGTCGGCGGAAGGTGCACGTGCCCGTCGACCTGGGACCGGACCGCAGCGACGCACGGATGCACGCCAAGACCGTAGGATCCTACGCAGTGCCGTAGGGGACCGCACCGCCACTTCCCAGCAAATTAGGGACACTGTTGCTCCTGGGGTATCGGCGAGGACCATTCGCAACCGTCTCCATGAAGCTGGGCTACGGTCCCGCACACCGTTAGGCCGTCTTCCGCTCACGCCCCAACATCGTGCAGCCCGCCTCCAGTGGTGTAGCGACAGGCGTGAATGGAGGGACGAATGGAGACGCGTCGTCTTCAGCGATGAGAGTCGCTTCTGCCTTGGTGCCAATGATGGTCGTATGCGTGTTTGGCGCCGTGCAGGTGAGCGCCACAATCAGGACTGCATACGACCGAGGCACACAGGGCCAACACCCGGCATCATGGTGTGGGGAACGATCTCCTACACTGGCCGTACACCACTGGTGATCGTCGAGGGGACACTGAATAGTGCACGGTACATCCAAACCGTCATCGAACCCATCGTTCTACCATTCCTAGACCGGCAAGGGAACTTGCTGTTCCAACAGGACAATTCACGTCCGCATGTTTCCCGTGCCACCCAACGTGCTCTAGAAGGTGTAAGTCAACTACCCTGGCCAGCAAGATCTCCGGATCTGTCCCCCATTGAGCATGTTTGGGACTGGATGAAGCGTCGTCTCACGCGGTCTGCACGTCCAGCACGAACGCTGGTCCAACTGAGGCGCCAGGTGGAAATGGCATGGCAAGCCGTTCCACAGGACTACATCCAGCATCCCTACGATCGTCTCCATGGGACAACAGCAGACTGCATTGCTGCGAAAGGTGGATATACACTGTACTAGTGCCGACATTGTGCATGCTCTGTTGCCTGTGTCTACGTGCCTGTGGTTCTGTCAGTGTGATAATGTGATGTATCTGACCCCAGGAATGTGTCAATAAAGTTTCCCCTTCCTGGGACAATGAATTCACGGTGTTCTTATTTCAATTTCCAGGAGTGTATTTCTCGAGGCATGCAGCTGGCACTGGGCCTATCAGACTATCCATCTGCCTCAGAACGAACAAAGAGTGTTTTCTAAAGCTAGTAGCTGCATCCAATATTCCATGCACTTGCAGGCAAACACAGGATGTTTGTCTCAGATCTTTCTTTCCTCCCCCCAAAGATGTGACACTTTCCTAAAACAGCTGCACTAAGCCTGCTTGAAGAAAAAAAAGAACACAAGTTATAATTCCTTAGTATGGCACTGTAAGTTCCTATCGGTCCTCAGCAAAACAGAGGGATGTGAAATATTGTGGTCTCTAACTAGAATAAATAATAAGAAAAAAGGATCTACAGAGAAACAGATGTCCCAACAAAGAGAAAGATTATTAGTGGCCAACTACTATAAAACAAGTAAAAGAGAAGTTCTGCTATTAAAACGACGATTTAAATACCTACATGAACAATATAACTATCCCTGTTAATTGTTCTCGGTGACAAAAAGTATTGCAAATGAAATCACGGCAAATATTTGTGAGATTTGCAAAGTAAAATAATTTTTCTAAATCGTAATTTCGACGAAGTAAAATAAGAGGCAGGTTAGACGTGTAACGTGCGATTTCTTACACAGATGCACTATAGATTTGCAGAAACGTTCCAACAAATCTAAGTCTTCCATTCACCTTTCTTAATAGCGATTTTTCGTGGTCACCCCATTTCATAAACTTCTTGGTATTAATCACAAAAAGAAATGGTTCAAATGGCTCTGAGCACTATGGGACTCAACATCTTAGGTCATAAGTCCCCTAGAACTTAGAACTACTTAAACCTAACTAACGTAAGGACATCACACACACCCATGCCCGAGGCAGGATTCCAACCTGCGACCGTAGCAGCCTCGCGGTTCCGGACTGCAGCGCCAGAACCGCACGGCCACCGCGGCCGGCCAATCACAAATAATTGTACAATTTCAAGTGCTCCTTGTGTCAGACGCTAATCCGCCGCTGAAATACCATCGGTGCATTTCTCTTAATTATCGGTTGTATGGTCCTTTTTTTACGTCTTCTGACTGGTTTGATATGGCCTGCCATGAATTCCTATCCTGTACCAACCTTTTCGCCTCCAAGTAACGTTTGCAGCCTGTGTGCTCAATATTTGTTGGCAGTCTTAGTCTTCCTCTACAGTTTTTACCACCCACAGCTCCCTCAAGAAACATGGAAATTATTTCTTGATGTCCTAGCATATGTTCTATAGCCCTGTTACTTCTTCTTGTCAATGTTTTCCACGTGTTCCTCTTCTCTTTTATTCTGCGGAGAAGCTCCTCGTTTCGAATTAGTCCACCTAATTTCCAGCATGTTTCTGTGGTAGCTTCACTTTGCAACACCGCGAGTCTAATAATGAAAGACACATTGTGAAGAGAGATAAAGAGTATAAATTTTTCAAAAATATTTATGGTAATAATCTTAGTTCAATTAGCCACACTTGATGACTAGTTTAGGTAGCATTCAAAGAAAATCTTCAGATATAAAACTAAAATAAAATAAAACATCAATAAAAACAGTTTCAGCAGAATAAAACTGTACTTTATTAATTAATGTGAGGAGTCAAAATTCTTTAAAAAGAACACAGTCATAACCCGTAAAATAAAAAGAATAGCACTGTAGTACACATTCTGAGATATCCAGCACTTTAGTGAAGCCATTTCACGTTAATACCGACCCATGTGTCGTAGATGATGGGTAGGAAAGGGAGGGAAGTGGGAGGAGGACAGGAAAAACATTAACATTGTGTAGATTAAAATGTGAGAAAGATATTATTTAGAGCAGTGGTGCATGCTGCGAAAAGCAAGTATTAATGCAGAGTGAGCATCCATTATACAATAGGTAAACAGAATAAAAAAATCCCACCAACCCCATTTATGTGAATTATGATAAATTGAATATTTTCAGTTTGAAACTCCCACACGATAGTATTCTCTCACAGGTCCACCCCGTTCTTAACACTGCCGTGCGCGCTATACTTTAACCTCGGGGTCTCGTTGTTTTACAACCGCCCAAACCTCCAGACGCTCCGCTCTGCTATGTTGCGGCTACTTCAGTTGCAGCAGCGAATCCCTAGATTTAAGAGCCACATAATGAAATTAATTTATGGAAATGTAAGGAAATGCTGTCTTATATCTGTAAAAGTGTGACAAAGAACTTTTTCACTGCAGTTTTGATCGCTACAAGTCGGTAGAAGTTAGCAATACCGCCCACGTTTGCCAACTAACAGTATCGTAATACTTGAAGTACCGTAAGTCAAAATTATATTAATTCTATGATTTGTATATAAAATTAGTAATGAAATCTTATGTCTAAAATGTCATAATAATTATATCTTGCTGTTTTAGAGTAAAGAATCATAACTTAATAAATTATTAATTACTTAAATGTGTTAACTATATATCTCCGACGTCTGTCTTTTTAGCCATCATTGTTAGTGTTAAGAATATTGCATGCGACCCAAAAATTCTCGTCTTCTTCCACCATGCCCCAGGTAAGCTAAATGGTTGGACGTCCCCGGTCTGGAGGATGTAACATAATTAATTTAAAGTTAAGAAGCCATTTATATATAAAGCACCTAACACTCACAAATGAGATATGTTTGTAAAATTTCAAAATAAATTAAAACATGAATCAAAACGCCGAGTGCACACAGTTTGCTCCAGAGGGCGTCTGAGAAGTGTTGTTGCGCTTGTGATCTCTGCTCTCAGCGTTCCCTCAGCCCCACTGCCAGTTCCACATACACCAGCCTGCGGCGGACTGTTAACGTTGTTCTTTTGGTGAATGAGGCAGCAGTGTGGCCGTGCGGTTCTAGGCGCTGCAATCAGGAGCCGAGCAACCGCTACGGTCGCAGGTTCGAATCCTGCCTCGGGCATGGAAGTGTGTGATGTCCGTAGGTTAGTTAGGTTTAATTAGTTCTAAGTTCTAGGCGACTGATGACCTCAGAAGTTAAGTCACATAGTGCTCAGAGCCATTTGAGGCAGCAGCAAACGTGAATTGCCGATGACAAGGCCTTCTGAGTACGGCACCAAAATTCTTGAAGTACAGATAAAGTCCTTTACACTCGAATTCTTCATCCACATTTTCGCATTGCACTATTTCAGTTTTAAGTCCAGTGCTGCCATCTGTTAACGGTACATGGAAGCAATAGTGTGTAAGCGCTTCTCAAGGCGTAGCTTCTGTCGTGTTTGTCGAGACGTGAATTGTCAGTCCGGTCCAGTAAAGCTCTGTTGTTGCACATGACAGGGTCTGTATTTAAATGGAGGGTAAAGAGAAAGAAAGTGTAGTTGTCAAGTGTTGAGCGAAAAGAGCATCTACGAATATCGTACTCATTTAGAAGCTAAAAAGTTATGGATCGTTATGTGCAACGTGAACCCCCTGTCAGAACTATTCGTGACAATGTGAAATAATTTCGGAAAACTGCTAGTCGTTTAACTGGTTTAAGTGTGACTGGAGTGACGAAATCTCGCTCGAACGCCGTGGAAAGAATGGGAAAAATGCTACGCCATTGGACTGAGAACCCCACTTAAAAGTGCATCTCTTCTCTCTGGGGCTGCTACTCAAGCTAATGCCAAGAGCTTGTAAGCAGATATAACGAAAGAAGAGGACAATCCAAAACAGCTCAGGTTGGTTTGACAGTTTAAAGTATCGTTTTAGCTTTCACGACATTAAAATGACAGGAGAGGCAGCTACGGAAGGCGAAGTCAAGGAATTTAAAGAGATTTCTAAAGAAATTGTGACAGAAAAAACCTTTATGAAACAGTCTTATTTTGGAAACGAATTTCTACCCGCAAGTTCATTTCTTCTGAAGAAAAAACCATACCTGGATTTAAAGCTGATAAAAACGTTGCACCACTCTTTTCGGAGGAAATGCTGTACGGGATTGCATATTAAAACCCCTTATTATACGACTCTCTCAAAATCCTAGGGCTCTTAAGAGGTTGTGCACGGAACAGTCTGGGAGTCCGTTGGAGGTGGAATAATGACTTTAATATATTAGTATCTGTTTCGGTTTTAAATCTTTTAATATGTAAAGTTCGCACTGAAATGCGTTTCGGCGAAATGATAATTGTTATATTTAGTAAAAATACTAGGAAACTCACCTACGTTAAACTTAATAACTAAGTGAAAGAGAACCTAACCTCATACTTCACACATAAAATGTCTCTCTACACACAAGAATTCGGTTTGCGCTTCGAATCAGTGAAACCTCACTGCCGCTTGTAACGAGATTTATCCGCACATAGAATTCTTAAAAGCACTCTGAGGGTGGAGTATTTTATCATGTTCTTTCAGGCGATGTCCGTACGTTTCCACATCTTCCAAGGTGCTAAAAAAACATCCCCTAGGTCCAATGTGTGAAATTCCAGGATTTGTCTCGACTGGTCGTGACGCAAGTTTAGTTTCGGTCAGATGACCTCTAAATCCTGTCTTATAATTTCGTTGTGAAGTGTGTTATTTAAATTAGGTCCCAAAAGTTGTGCCTGTTTCAGCTATACACTGTCTTGCAGTCGTTGCATTTAAACTCATACACATCTGAAGCACCACATTTAGAACTTGTTTTTTATCATGCTTTAGTTTAAAATTAAGAGTTCCATTTGTCCTTAAGCCATCAAATCCTAAAACCTGGTTTCCGAAGATGTGCTATTCTATCTGACGCCAATCTCTTGGCCGGTAAATAGAATTTTGCGCTTGATGTTCCTCGTTTAATGTAACAGTATATCCTTTCCACATGCATCCTGTTTTAATTTTTTTAAACATTTTCATGGCTGCTTCAGCCGTGTAACCATTAATTACAGCGATTTGCTTAAGTATAACTATTTGTGGTAATTTGAAGTACCCTGTTAAGATAAAAAATGCAATTTTCTGTACACCTGGATGCGATGATGTAGAAGCTTGTGCAAGTGAATTTCTTGTAAATATTGAATTTATGTCTACCATCTTCTTTAGCGACTGATACGTCAAGGAACACGTCCGCTATTCATTGTCGGATCTGGATGTGTGGTATTGTTCTCGTGGAAAATTGCTGAACGCCATAGATTTGTAAGGTCACCAAAGTTTTCTGTATGTGAATGTCCTCGCGGTTAAGTTCAATACGCTCGACTTTTTCATTCATAGTGTACCTATAAAGCTTATTTTCCCGATAAATTTTCTCCTGCTTGTCTTTAAAATTTACTATTGACTGGTATTCTGCTGTGTATGAAAATTTTACAAGCATTGTTTCACTGGAATCTCTATCTGCTTTGGCTGACAAATTTGCCATTTTCACTGTCAGGTCATCAACTTTTTCTTTGACAGCGCTTTCGTACTTCAGAACTTAGAGTTTCCACTTGTTCGCTCTTGTACCGTCGTGTTAAGCTGTTCGTTCTGATCTTTCATCTGTATAACTATCGCATTTGGAACTGCAATACTGATTTTGGCTAACAATTCGTCCTTGTCATTACACGGGTTTGTTTTCGTCTTTTTGCGTTCTGTTCCAAGGTCACGTAATCTAGTAGTAAATCAGGTTGAAGGTCATTTTTAATTTCTTTCCTAATCTGAGTCGACAAATTTTGTAATCTCTATATCATTTCCTCCTGTGATTCTACTTTCTTCCTATAATTATCTGTTCTCTTCCTATGATTTTTTTGTTTCTTCCGTAAGTGATTTGCTATTTTCTTCCCGTGATTTGTCGATTTGCTTACTCTTTTCATCTTGTATTTCTTTAACCATCTGAAGAATTGATTTCAGAAAATTTGTCGGTTTCGCGGAGTGTGGTTCTATATAATTTTTCACTGAAGGTGATGTGTGTTGTGTTCGTTCAAAATATATTGACACAAAAGTTGTTATAAAATTCTGCACGATCGTGTCGGATTTAGTAAGCTTTCGCTAGACTGTGGCGCCTTATCACCGTCCATCCCAACTTCACAGTTTACGAGTTCACTACCCATCTCTTGTTCTGTTTAATTATTGTTCGCTAAACTGGTAAATAATCGTAGATCCTCGCAATTTCCTGCAGTCTCACGTAAACTATTGGTAGTTGCTAATTGCTCGATGTGGTTCATCTCATCCTGTACCGAATAGTTATTTTGTAACACCAGCTGTTGTCTTCTCTGACGACGGATCATTACAGTGGCCAAACAAACAAACAAAACAGTGCTATTGTGCTAGCAAATGCTCAACATTAAGTTCAATCCACACAGAACCTATACTATTACGCCAACAGTTTATGTAATAAAGTCATCAATAATCGTCACACGACAAAAAATTTCACAAACTGAACACAAAGTTTTATATGAATTTGCCTGCAAAAGAAGTACAACATTAACAAAATTATTGTAGCAGTAGTTTGTGCTTTCGAGAAATATGACCACCTATCACCAAAAGAACCAACGAACTATCCTGGTTGGAAAGGTCGACATATGTAACCTCCCCACTATATGTTTCTGCATGAAATGTGCCCAACTTTACCTCCCACTCTATAAAAGATCTACGTATTACTAAAACTATGTCGCCACAAACTGTTATCCAACTTAAACTCGTATACTAACCTTGGACTAAACAGAACCTAATTGGAACTGAACTGTAAATGGCCTTAATACAACTTATCCTTATATTAAATACGCAAGTGAAGTAAAACAATTATCTGACCCTAATCAAAATTTTCACTTACCTCGCATCTTGACAACATTGGTGCAGATTTCTCGAAAGCACAACAGCGAACAGCAAGCACGCAGTGGCTAAACTACATTTCTATTTATAAATAAATATTCAAACTGTTGCATACCACATGGTGCAATGTGGTAATGCTTATTGATAAACCTTCATTAAACTTTGTCATGGGGAGAGTAACTTCCTACAAAATGGTATTCCAAGACTATTATTTTAGGATGAAGTATGTATTCAAAAAGACAGAGTACAAATTAATAACATTAGTCAGAATTTATATTCTCTTCGCCTTCCAATACCTACATCATATTCATTCTTACTGTCCTTTGAAATAAATCTTTCTTCATCTTTCTAGTGCCCTTCAACTAAGAACGTATCAGATTGCGCAGAGGCAAAGATGTGCCGCAACAAGACCAAAAATTGTTAAAAATTTCTGCTCGATATGGCTCATGAATATTTCAGCCTTGATAGGTGCGAGGGCAATACCCATTCCTGAATCTTTTACCGTTAAAAGTGAAATAATTGTAATCCAACATCAGTTTTAACAACTACATTAACTATGTAGTTTCTGCTGCAAATATTATTTTATGCACCAGTTAACTGTTTTTAATTAAATCCATGGTTTCACTGGCCGACACATTTGTATAGAAGTTCACTACATGACATTGCATGGGGGCTTAATTAAATATATATGATTGAAAATGATTTTTTTGTTTTTAGTATGTCCGATTACGCAAGTCTCGTAAACGGTTGGCCCTGACTAGTACTATTACGCTATCTGACTGCAACAAACAATGTAAGAAAATTTTCGTAAACACAGTTAATTAATTAAGTCCCCAGCAACTATAAAACCTACAACACCAATAAGCACAAGAGTAACTGTTCTGTATGTGGGAGTGTGACTCAACGTCCACATCTGGCACGGTTCTTTTCCAACAAGATAAGAATTTTTAAATACCAACTATGCTGACGTGACAAAAGAAAATTAGAAAACTATAATTACGCAAGAAAACCAGAATTCACTCTAATACAAGAACACAAGCCAGATGCTTTGTTGACTGAACCTGTAGTGACGCATTATTTCAGACACACAATTAATAAAAGAACATTGTAGATTTTACCTTCATATATTGGCGAAATGCACTCATTACAATAACATCTGCTATCTCTCCCATCAAATAACTGCATAAAACATGGAACAACACTCTTTACTACCACATCTCACTCCGACTTCACGACAAGCAGTGCCCACTAGCACATCTCGGTACGAACTCTTAACACACACTGTCCTCTCCGATCTCCTAACAAGCACTGACTGCTACGATCACATAACTAGCACTGACTGCCATGAGCTCTTAACACGCACTGTGGAGGCGGCTTAATAGTACTCTTTGGCGCAATCTCTGGCGCAGTGGCACAGTGTAGCCACCTTTCATATGCCCCTCCTCCACAGGCCAGAATTTGATGGTATTTTTGCCAGCATTGGTGGTGAAAATGCCACCAAATTCGTCCAGAAAACTACAGACAAAAATAAAAGATAATATTAATACCTAAATATCACATAATTAGTTAAAATTTTGGCTTTGCACTGACCTTTTACTAACCTAATATATAAAGTACAGTAAGCAATACAACTTCTTTTCATACATGTGGCTTTACATAATAGTTTACACAATATACAAAAAATCAGTTTATACAAATGTTCCCATAAAATGCTTTCAATGATTAGTTTATACAAAAAAAAAAAAAAAGACACTAACAGGTGACATCTTTTCAGTAGAAGCAGTTCATCAGTTGCACCCATTAAAGTTTAGCAGGTACACCCAGCAACAAGTCACATTAGTTCAGTAGAAGCAATCCATCAGAGGTACCCAGCAATGTTGAGTAGGTGCAGACAGCAACAAGTGACTTCATTTCAGTAAAAACAGTTCATCAGTTGCACCCAGCAATGTTGAGAGCAGGTGCAGACACCAACAAGTGACACCATTTCAGTAGAAGCAGTCCATCAGAGGCACCCAGCAATGTTGAGTAGGTGCAGACAGCAACAAGTGACTTCATTTCAGTAAAAACAGTTCATCAGTTGCACCCAGCAATGTTGAGAGCAGGGGCAGACACCAACAAGTGACACCATTTCAGTAGAAGCAGTCCATCAGAGGCACCCAGCAATGTTGAGTAGGTCCAGACAGCAACAAGTGACTTCATTTCAGTAAAAACAGTTCATCAGTTGCACCCAGCAATGTTGAGAGCAGGGGCAGACACCAACAAGTGACACCATTTCAGTAGAAGCAGTCCATCAGAGGCACCCAGCAATGTTGAGTAGGTCCAGACAGCAACAAGTGACTTCATTTCAGTAAAAACAGTTCATCAGTTGCACCCAGCAATGTTGAGAGCAGGGGCAGACACCAACAAGTGACACCATTTCAGTAGAAGCAGTCCATCAGAGGCACCCAGCAATGTTGAGTAGGTCCAGACAGCAACAAGTGACTTCATTTCAGTAAAAACAGTTCATCAGTTGCACCCAGCAATGTTGAGAGCAGGTGCAGACACCAACAAGTGACCATCATTTCAGCAGAAGCAGTTCCATCTGTGGCACCCAGTAAAGTTGCAGAGGTACACACAGCAACAAGTCACATTAGTTCAGTAGAAGCAGACCATCAGTGGCACCCAGCAATATTGAGAGCAGGTGCAGACACCAACAAGTGACACCATTTCAGTAGAAGCAGTCCATTAGTGGCATCAGCAATGTTGATCAGGTGCAGACAGCAAGAAGTAACATCATTTCAGTAGAAGCAGTCCATTAGTGGCATCAGCAATGTTGATCAGGTGCAGACAGCAACAAGTCACATCTCTCAGCAGAAGCAGTTCCAAAAAACTCACTAGCACTGATCACACTGTTCATCAGAGTTTATGAGCACAAATTAAACATGTCCTAGTGGCACCAATCATGTTGAAAAGTGCAGGTAACAGTTCAGAATATTTATCTTCACTAATCAGACAGTTCAGGCATGAACAATAGTTTGAATGCACATACAAATGCTTTTACAGTAACATATAAATCATAACAAACACACAAATGATATCAGATAATTGTCCTATTAACTATTACAATACACAAATACCAGTAAACCTATAATATTTATGGGTGTCAGTGCAAGCCACTACAAACAAATAAAATAATATTTAGGAGATAGGTGGGTAGGATTAGTAAAAGAAAACACACAGAACACACTCACTCATCTCTCATCCACATTAAGTACTACTGTGTAACTGAATAGTGTTAATTGTGTAAATGTAATTCTGTCAAAATCTGATGTTCATCATGTGTATCAAGTAGTAGTGGCAGCAATGTATAACAGTCAATAATAGTTAGGTCAACGTCATAGTCATCATGTCAAGACCAATGTTTGCCAAGCCAGATCAAAATGTACTGTTGTTGAACAACTGTCAGTGAGCCACGATATGCAATTACTTCCTCTCTTCAAAAAAAAGTACATACTGCTTAGTGATTTAACAAAGTGTGTGTATAGACTATCTTCCTTCTATTTTAGTGTTCTAGTCTGCTATCTTCATCCTCCTTGTTCCATAAGACCAACAAAAAAAATATGCTCCTCACTTACTTTACCTCTTATACACCAAAACTCCAATAATCATCAGCTTCACACAATCTCAATAATACCTCAATAATACCTCTTCAATACGTCTTATCATCATTTTCATTTACCTTACCTCTTGTCCACAAAAACTCCAATAATCATCAACTTCATATAATCTCTTTACCTCAATAATACGTCGCTACATATAAACCTCAGCACCAATATCATTACACTTCCATAACAACTCTTTCCTCTAGTCAGTCTCCTCGAACAAGTACAGATAAAATCCTAATGCAACTTCAATTCAGTATCCCATACAATCCGAAGACACAGTGTCCACACACAACCTCTGTGTAATCCATCTGACCCAAATTTTCTACTCATTATAAATTATAAGATACATTTTGGTTCCTTGTCCATCATTAATTAAAAGAAATGCATACCTGACCTCTAACAGACTTAGTTCGAATAACTCTCAGTAATTAAGTACGATTACGGAGTGTGAATGATCATAATATTTCACAGTGTGTACACCACTTCAAGAATTACGGCAAACAGAAGCAAACATGTGGAGTATTTTTGTGTCAAGTGTCACTTCCTATTTCAATTGCTCACGAAAAATGCAGTGTAATAACTGTTAATGGTCTAAACCTAGTTTTGGTATGTCATGTCGTTAGCTTCCTTCCTCTTAGCATACATTTATACAGCTTTCATAAAACCTCCAGCTCATGTGACTTCTATGACTTTCTTGTACTAATGTCGTTCGTCGAATTATAGCAGTTAATTTTCTTATCTTAAAAATATAAGGCACTGAGCGTAAGCAAAACAAGCAATAACGAGTAAATATACCAGTAGAGAACAGAATGTCAACAAGTGGATGCAGCACAATTCTTACAACGAGGCTCTGCCAAGCGAACAATCTATAATTAATCCAATAGTGTGACCTAAACTCTATGTTTATACACAGTATATCAGCATTTCTTTACACCAAATTAAAGAGCAGTTATGGCAACAAAACAGAAATGTGTAAATATGTAATCCATACGCATAGCAGTAAACATATATCTTACGTAATAAACAGGTCATTAGCATCATATCAGCATAAGCAAATAAATGTTCATTTGTCATCTTAGCAAGTAAACATGGAGGCGCAAGCAGATAAATCACAAAGTATAACTTACATACATAACCACAGTCAGCACAATTAATCAGATGACAATTATAATTTAAATAAATAAGCACAGCAGGCACATAATTAAAAAATATGACATCAGTGAAATAGCAGTGCAGCCAAGCGATGCACAATATACACAAGTTACAACCCAGTTCATTAATCAATAATTGTCAAAATCAGTCAGTGAAAAAGCATAGCAGCCAAGCGATGCTTAATATATACAAGTCACAACCCAGTTCATTAATAATCATTGTCAAGATCAGTTAACGTACGCAAGCACGTCGCTTCACAAGTAATTCCATAGAACATGAAATTTAGCACAAAGTATGATTCACGTAATCGCAAGCAGCAAATTACGTCTAAAGTACGTACCTAAGTGAATTAATGTTACCTAAAAAATAAACTCAATTAATAGTTACCTTTTTTTTTTTTTTTAGTTAATTAGTTTCTTCTTCGAAATTACATTCTTCCTGAAAATTTCTCGATAGCAAGTCGTCTTAACGTCGGAGACACACAGAATTTACCTGAAGTTCTCAAATATTTTACACAACCGTATCCTGGAAAATACTGAATGTTAATAACACAATTCAACAAGTCCTTATAGCTTTATACAGAATTTAGTCGGAGAAATTAGACTGTGTGTTTGTTTACGGCTGTCAGTGCATTCGCACTGAGCGCTCGATCAGCTGTGGGCGCGTGACGTAGGAAGCTATTGTTCGCGGTCAACGACTGCCTTGTGCGGCGCGCAGACTTCACTGTTGCTTTGAGTATGTGCCACCGCCAAAACACAGCGCGGTATCCTTGTACTCTCTGCGTGTTTACATGTAGCTGTTAGTTCTCCAAAGTATGTCATTCCACAAAAATTTTAACGTTTGATATATGATGTATTCCTTTAGAGCGTCGAGATTTAAGAGTTTCTACTTCAACAGTGTTATCATGAATAATTTTGCGAATTCTATATGGACCGTTATAAAGCAGAAAAAATTTGCGACACAAGCCTTTTCCTTTGTGCGACAAACGATGAGACTTAATTAACACTTTTTGACCAACTGACAAGATTTTTGAACGACCAGGACGCTTAGCTGATTTCTCTCTTCTAGCAGCCGCAGACGCAATATTTCGTAGAGCCATGTTCACAACTTCAGAATGCCGTAGTTTCCGTGAAGGCGGAAAAGGAACGATTTCAGAAATGCGATTTGTTGGTACTTTATTTTTTAATATCAATAGAGGCGGTAAAGAAGTTGAGTCATTAGGAAGTTCATTCAGAATGTTTTGAAAAATATGAAGATACTGATCCCAAGTTCTGTGATTCTGATGACAATAAAGACGGCACAATTTATTGATTTCCTTCATCCATCTCTCTGAAGCATTAGATTGAGGGTGAAAAAGTGAAATGAAAATTGGTTTGATTTTACGACGCCGTAGAGTACGAAGCCAAATTTTAGAACGAAACTGTGATCCATTATCTGATATAACCTTGTCAACATGACCAACTTCTTTAAGAAAATGTTTGATGAAAGCGTTAGATACTGAACGAGCTGTTGCTTTGCGTAACGGTGTAAAACACACATATTTTGACGTCAACTCCACTGCTACGAAAATGTACGCAAAACCATTAGTAGAACGAACCACTGGACCAAACAAATCGACTGCAGCCATCTCCTTTAATTTCGCTGGAATGACGGGAAACAACGGTGCTCTGTGAGAAATCGTTGGAGGCTTAGCCATTTGACATAATTTGCATTTGGCAAGAACAGATCGAATACGTTTTTCCATATTACTGAAGTAACAATTTTCTCGTAATTTATGAAAGCATTTTCGGGGACCAAAGTGTGCATAACTGAGATGCGTATACCAAATCAATTTATTGACCCACTCATCAGGAATACAAACTAACCAAACGGAGTTGTCGACCGATTTTCGTTTAAAAAGAATGTCATTGCGAACTAGATAATGCTGTCTAATCGCTACGCTTTCCTTTCTCCTCCACTTCTCCTTAATGTCCTTCCAGATTGGATCCTTATTTTGCTCCTTAGTGATATCCTGGAGCGAAGACGAAATAAAGTTCTCAAACGCAACACCTTGAATATACATCAAACAATAATTGTTTTCCTTGCAGTCCTCTTCAGCACTTTGTTTCAAACCCATAGGTGCACGTGATAAAGCATCAGCAACAATATTTGAAGAACCCTGAATACTGAAATCAAACTCCTGTAGGTACAACGCCCATCGTGACAATCTGCCGTGAGTTAATTTTGTTGACATAAGAAATTCCAGAGCTCGATGATCGGTGTAAACCTTAGTATGTCTGCCAAACAAAAATGTGCGAAATTTTGTGAAAGCCCATACAACAGCCAAAGCTTCAAGTTCCGTAATCGAATAATTCTTTTCTGATTTAGAGAGAACACGACTTCCAAATGCAATAGTCTTCTGTACTACAACGCCGTTTTCTTCTATCTCTTGAAATAAATGTGCACCTAGGCCTTTGTATGATGAGTCCGTTGCCAAACAAAATTCTTTAGATAAATCTGGATGTGAAAGAAGTGGAGCAGCAACTAAAGCATCACGAAGTTGTTCAAATTCTGACTGAGCTTCCTCATCCCAACACCAATTAGATTTCTTTCCAGATAGTTCACATAAACGTGGTGTGGTCAAATCGTCCAATTTAACAAAGCGTCTAAGAAAATTACAGACACCAAGGAAACTACGAACATCACGTTTTGTAGTAGGAACAGCATAATTACGAATAGCATCTAATTTCTCTGGATCAGGGAGAATACCTTCTGTAGAAATAATGTGACCGAGAAATTTCACCTGAGAACGACCAAATTCAGATTTTTCCAAGTTCACTGTCATGCCAACTTTTGCAAAGATACGTAATAATGAGTCCAAAATTTTGTTGTGCTCACTCCAAGAACGTTTAGCAATAAGAATGTCGTCAACATAAGAAGTAATGTTGTCACGAAGATAAACAGGTAAAATTTCATTTAAACTACGAATGAATGCTGCTGAAGATACAGTAAGTCCAAACGGTAATTTACGAAATTGGTAACAGTTACCAAAGGCTAAAAAAGCAGTGTATTTTCTACAATCAGGGTGGAGTTCTATTTGCCAAAAACTTGCGCGCATATCAATCGTGGATAAGACTTTAATTCCATGGAAATGTTGAAGAAGTTCATCTAAATTTTGTGGGCGGTCAGTTTCAGGAATGATGATGTTATTTATCTGTCTGGAATCCAGAACCAAACGAATTGACCCATCCTTTTTAAGAACAACGTGTAATGGGCCTGTATAAGGACTGACTGCAGGCTCAATAATGCCCTGATCTAACATGTACTGAAGTTCATTCTTAACCTTGTCTCTGTAAGCCAAAGGAATAGCGTACGTTTTCCCGCGAAATGGTGTGTGTTCTTTTACTTTAAATAAATATTGTAAGCCGTGTATAGTTCCTGTGTGATGACTAAACACTGTAGCATGTGAAGTCAAAATGTGGTGCAGCTCTTCTCTTGCAACGTCATCTGGCACTTCAGCTTTCTTAACCTTTTCATTAATTAATTCTTCGCTATTAATTATGTCATCCATCGCGTCTCTGTATCTATTGTCATTATCATGAATAAACACATTGTCGTCATAATGCTCAACGAAAACATCAGAAGTAAGAAACCTTAAACATTTTGTATCTGACTCAGATCTTGTTAAACACTCGAAAAATTTTAAACATTTCGGCATTCCAGCAACAGTCATATTTACACTTCCTTCTTTAAAGTTCAAAATTGCCTTATGTGCGTTAAGAAACTCCATACCTAATATAATTTGTGTACTGAGTAATGGAACAATAATAAAATTAGCAGAAAATTCGTATCCTTGACAAATGAAATTTAAATTGGTCTGTTGTTTGACTTCCACACTTTTTCCAGAAATCGCACCTCGAATTGTAGTTTTAGAAATAGGTAACACAGGACAAGCAATAGTTCTTACACATATACGAAAAACTGATTCACTAATGACATTCAATGGGCTCCCAGAATCTAATACTGCAGTGAACGTATTCTTACCCATACATACTTCAATAACAGGATGTAAAAATGCGTCTACATTATTTTCCTTTTCGTCTAACAAAATGTCTCTCATGTCTTCCAGGCGTACGTAGTGTAAAGTCGTAGTGTCATTACTTTCTGAGCCGTCTATATTGCTGCCAGAAGCCGAAGCTACAAGTCATTGTCGATTGTTTGCGTCACGTCTTTGATTATTCGCGTCATTTCGCGGATCAATTTCAACGATTTGCACTTGTCTCTCAGAAGTTCTGTCACGTGGAGGATGCCAATTAGGTCCCTCCTGTCTGTTAGATGCAAATTCTGGGTTGTGTCTGTTATTAAAATTTCTATTTTCCTGTCTGTCTGCATAACTACTTCTTGTATAATTTCGACTGTCACTTCTGAAATTATTGTTGTACCTACTACCCTGGTTATTTCTGTAGTAAGAATTTCTATTACTGTTTGAATAATTTCTGTCTTGATAATACCGATTACTGTTTCCGTATGATTGATCATTCCGGTACGAATTACCGCTATTGTCTGTGTAATTTCTGTTAGAACGTCTGTTATTATCATAAGGCTGGTATCTGTTGTCCTGTCTGTTACGTCTGTCATTCTCAAAATTACCGCTATAACGTCCGTTCCGACCACTATCACTTTTCTCTGAAAATCTATTGTAATTACTGTTACTGAAAAAGTTACAAGAGGTCCCGTCATCGTTGTCATACTCAAGTTCTTGCAACAAAGTCTTAAAAGTCTCAATGTCGTCTTTACATCTTCCAGCTAAAGCAATTTGTCTTATGGATTGCGGCAACTTAGTTAAGCAAATGCGAATTAATTCAGTCGGGCTATAAGGGTTGGACAGGAACTGATTCTTTCGAATCATGTCTTCAAAGTACTCTGCCGGCGTGCGGAACTCAGACTGTTTGAAATTACGCTGCATAATAAGACTGTGTTTGACTCTGTCTTGCGTGTTTTCGGACCAATATGCCGATAGAAATGCATGATAAAAATCATTTAAATTATTGCAATCTCTAATGAGTGCGCGCATCCGCGTCGCCGGTTCGTTTTCTAAATATCCACACATGAATTCTAGTTTGTGACTTAGTGGCCAATTTGGTGGAAGTGCGTACATAAATTGATCTAGCCATGCACATGGATGTATGTCATTCTTAGAATTGCGGAAGATCTTAAATTTCCGGACAGTCAAAAAGTGTTTATAATCAAAGTTTTCGCCTCGTGGCGACAAAGACCTACCGCGTCTGTCCAGGTCCGAATGTCGATTATTGTAAAGTTCGCGCGCCTGGCGCTCTCTTGTTGCATCCCGTAAATGAAACAAATTATTTTCTTCAAACCCCTCTGCTACCTGTGATTCTAAATTTCTTCTGCTATCTTTTCCTACAATTTCGCCTTCGATCTGCTTGACTTGCTTCCGTAATGCCTCAAATTCTCTTTTCACGCGTTCATTAAATTTTCCCTGATTCTCAACATGCTTATTTATGTTCTGATACTCTTCGGTTTCTGCAAATGGTAATGGAGCTGTATCATCCGAATCTCTGTCCCCATGTAAACTAAGATTTGTCAGTTTATCTGAAATTTCCTCCACTCTTTCCGATAAGTCACCAAATTGTTCTTTCTGTTTATTTACGTCTTCCGTAAGTGTCGCGACTCGGGTTTCAGTATTGTCACATTTGGTAGCTAGCTGTTCATATTGTTGTGTTAGGTTATTTAATCTGTCATTTGGTACGGATCCTTCGATTCTCTCAAATATTTCTTCCTTATCGTTTGCACGTTGTAAATTTAACTCTGAAAATTTTTGTACTATCACGCGATCTCTTTCTTCCTGTTCTCTATCCTGTTCCCTTTGTCTGATTTCTACTGCAATTAATCTATTATTGTGAGAATTCAGAATCGGTTGTACTTCTTCCCTGATTTCTTTCTTTAATTCATCTTTCATATTTTTGAAACATGTCCCTATTCGTGAATCTATCCGTGTTTCCAAAGTTCCCATCTCTGTTTTAAATTCAGATCCTAACCGTGTTTCCATTGTTCCCATATCAGTTTTAATTTCAGATCGCAAAGTTCCCATCTGTGTTTCCATTGTTTCCATTCGTGTTACCATTGTTCCCATTTGTGATCCCTGTGAGTCTAACCGTGTTTCCATACGTGCTCCTAAATTTAATATAGCACTCATCAACTGCTCCATATTAAATTGTTCAGAATTCTTTTCGCCCCTAACATTTCCCACAAAACTAACTTCCTTCTGCATAGCCATAAGGCTATCTGTGTTCGATACTATTCCAGAATCTTCTGTCATTAATCTCGTATTCTGTAAATTTTCTGATTGAGAAAAACCTTGAACTGGTTCCGGACTGTCTTCCCGACTTATTAAATTGTTTTCCACTTCATTATCCATCATGCTGTTTTCCTCTGTTGGCGAGTTCGCCATGTCAACAATTTCGTCATTCTCACTATCCATCATTTTTGCCTTTTTCATAGATCGCGTAATCATTTGCAAAACATACAAAGAATTCGTCACTGTACGAAAATTACACACGGTGACTCTTTATCTCAACAATACCATTCAAATGCAATGACTCCCTCAAACACGATCAATCGAACAATTGAAATAATTGCACTAAATTGTCAAACCCGTTGACAAGACAACAAATTTAATTCTGAGAAAAAATACCATTAGAAGAATGACAATTACCAAGTCTACACATGCAAAATAGACTACAATTACTAACTACAAATTACTACAACAATACTACAGTCTACAATTTTCACAATCAGAAGAATCCAAGGGACGATCCGAAGCAGCGGTCGCCACGTGCATGGGGGCTTAATTAAATATAAGATTGATTGAAAATATTTTTTGTTTTAGTATGTCCGATTACGCAAGTCTCGTAAACGGTTGGCCCTGACTAGTACTATTACGCTATCTGACTGCAACAAACAATGTAAGAAAATTTTCGTAAACACAGTTAATTAATTAAGTCCCCAGCAACTATAAAACCTACAACACCAATAAGCACAAGAGTAACTGTTCTGTATGTGGGAGTGTGACTCAACGTCCACATCTGGCACGGTTCTTTTCCAACAAGATAAGAATTTTTAAATACCAACTATGCTGACGTGACAAAAGAAAATTAGAAAACTATAATTACGCAAGAAAACCAGAATTCACTCTAATACAAGAACACAAGCCAGATGCTTTGTTGACTGAACCTGTAGTGACGCATTATTTCAGACACACAATTAATAAAAGAACATTGTAGATTTTACCTTCATATATTGGCGAAATGCACTCATTACAATAACATCTGCTATCTCTCCCATCAAATAACTGCATAAAACATGGAACAACACTCTTTACTACCACATCTCACTCCGACTTCACGACAAGCAGTGCCCACTAGCACATCTCGGTACGAACTCTTAACACACACTGTCCTCTCCGATCTCCTAACAAGCACTGACTGCTACGATCACATAACTAGCACTGACTGCCATGAGCTCTTAACACGCACTGTGGAGGCGGCTTAATAGTACTCTTTGGCGCAATCTCTGGCGCAGTGGCACAGTGTAGCCACCTTTCAACATGACACAATGTACCTGATTATATGTCTGATTCTATCAACAGAGTCATAGGTGTTCTTAATGCAATATTGTTCCTTGAATGAATATAAAGCTTTTAACCTTCGCGCCAAATCTGTTAATAGTTGCATTAGGACTCCATTCTATGTTGAAATTGTTTCACGGGCTCGTCTTGCTTCTGCAGCGTAATCTGTGCCAACGCAACTGGCATTTGCAGGCTCATTGCAAAGAAGTGTTTATTCTGAATAACATTAAACATGAAGCTAGAATTTTCAATTTAACGTTTCAAATCTTATTAAATTCCGCTGAATGATCCTTATTAACTTCTTTTATGCCACAGTCTGCAAAAAAACTTTAGGTACGTAGTCACATTCACACATAATGACTTTGATCCTTCCTTTATCGGTCTTTATAACTAACGCATTATGCACTTTTAATTTGTTCTTCAAATAGTGTATTGTTCTCTTATCACAGTGTTTACTCCCTATTTGCATTTTTTTTAAAATTGCTTTGTAAATTTATTAGCAGGCCTATTGTTTTGAGCATAAGTAGTTTTGGTGTATAGCTAGCGCATTTCAGCTTATTTTATTTCCTTGTCGCCTAATGTGGGCTGTCTGTTATATTTAAATCCTTTTGAAACAACGGAAATCTCATCATTAGCGAATGGTAAGTCTATTAAATTAAGAAATTTTTAGTAGAATGTATGTGAATTCTGCATTCGAATCTGTTCATTTCCAGTTTTCCCACAGGCCATGTTTCACTACCGTTTAATGGTTTACACCAAACGTACATCCTCAGAAATTACTTCTTCAGATTAAGGCCGATGTTTCAACCTAGTAGAATTCTTTTGGCCAAGAATTCCCGTTCTGCTGCCGCTAGTCAGTTTTTACATTATTCCTGCTTCATCTGTAGTAAGTTATTTTGCTTCCAAGTTTGCAGAATTGCGTCACTTGGTCTACCTCTTGGTTCCTAATTTCGACGGTAACTTTATCACTAACCACGTATCTGCTACTTCTCATTACTTTTGTCTTTCTTTAGTCTACTCTCTATCCCTATAGTCGCTAATGCAGCTGTTGATTCCGTTCAAATAATCCCTGCTCTCATTGAGGAAAGCAACGTCATCAGTGAATTTTATAGTTGATTATATTCTAATCTCCCTTAACATACTGAATAACGTACTGCTTGTGATGTCGGCATGTATACCTTAACTAATGTGGCTGACGTTTTCCTTAGACACGGATGAGAAGTATCATACCATTTAAATTTTCACAATAACTCGTTCTCTGCCGTATCTTCCTATTCATAACGAATCCTACTCACGCCATTTTATACTCCTAATCATACATTAGTCTGAATTATTTTCATTTCACCTCACTAAATTACACTTTATTTAGATTGACTCTTTTCATTCCCCTTTTCAGAGCTGTGACATTCCTTGCTCTTACTCGTAAAATGTTTTGTCGATTATTCAATTTTTTCTCAAGGTCCCCTGCACACGGCAGTCCCCTCCAACCCCCCCCCCCCCCCCCCCCCCGACGTCCAAATGCCCATGCATAATCCCCTCCGAAGCTCCCAGAGGTCAGAACGGGGACTAAGATGCAGTATTTTGCCAGTGGAGTGGTCATCATGACGATTACAGTCCACAAAGCCTGTGAGTACACAAGTGGGTTCACTACCGTCTGCATTCGCATGCCGTTGGTCGTTGCTGATTCTTTCAACACGTAGGCACAGCTTCCCACCCCAAGGGCCAGAGGGTGTCCCAGCATCTGAACGTTTCTGTGCCCTGTTTAGACGAGAATAAGAACGAGAGTGACTCCTTATACCGGTAGTCACTGCTGTTGATTGTGCTTTAAAATTGAAACAGTGGCTGAAATCGAACACAAAACGACTCTATTATTGGAGAAAGACGTTTCCTCTATTCCAGAGGTTTGTTCGGCCCGCGTGAAAGCGTGACAAAGATGCTGAAAAACCCGAACTGCCAGATGCTTGAAGACAGGCACATACTATCCCGTGACAACCTATACAATGTTTCAATTTTAAGTGAGTATATCTATTTATAGTATTGATGTTTAACAACACACACGTCAACAGTCGTCCAGAGGTGAATGCAACGGTTGCCATCGGATCACCGAGGTTAAGTACCGTCGAACTTGCCCAGTACTTGGATGAATGACCGTCCATTTAAACCATCTGCTGTTGGCAGCTTTCCCTTTGCCTTCAGCGCGTAGGGGGCAGTCTTTGTGCCACCGTCCTGGATTCAGTTCCAAACTTCTTCGCAGTGTCTCGTGAAGTGAGGGCATGCGACCTTCGACGGTGATCAGTCCGTCGGATGGGAGCGTTAAGCATCTCGGCGCCCTTGGTGCTCTCTGACGGGAGTAGGCAATCTCCATCACGAACATGACACTACATTACCCATGCTCCCAGTGCCTTCACCTACAGTTACTCTTACATAGACAGCTCTCATACGTCGCGAAGAAAAGTACCTGTGGGCACGAAGGATAGGAAAAACCTTTCCAATTACCTCCCTTCGGTCAGCACTCTGCCGTGCTGACCCCGCAGCTACAAAGGCGAACAATCCAATTCCTGGTTTCCGAAAACAGTACTGACTGTGTTTTTCTCTATTTAGCTGTCTATTAGTGTTCCGGAAAGACAAGAGAGTAGTTCCAGACGGAAATTTTCACTCTGCAGTGGAGTGTGCACTGATATGAAACTTCCCGGCAGACTAGAACTGTGTGCCGGACCGAGACTCGAACTCGGGATCTTTACCTTAAGCGGACAAGTGCCCTACCGTCTAAGCTACCCAGCCACGACTCACGGCTCCTTCTCACAGCTTTAATTCTGCCTGTACCTCGTCTCCCAAAGGTCTTCTAAAGGTAAAGCTCGGCCACCCTGGCCGGCTCTCGGTCTGGCATACACTTTTACCCTGCCAGGAAGTTTCAAGAGAGTAGTTTCTTTGATTAATGTAATCTCCTAAAGGTAGGAGACGAGGTACAGGCAGAATTAAAGCTCCTAGAACGAGCTGCCCTTCGTGCCGGGGTAGCTCAGACGGTAGAGCATTTGCTCGCACAATGCAAAGGTCCCGAGTTCAAGTCGAGCGAGGTGGCGCAGTTGTTAGACGCTGGACTCGCATTCGGGAGGTCGACGGTTCAATCCCGCCTCCGGACATCCTGATTTAGGTTTTCCGTGATTTCCCTAAATCACTCCAGGCAAATGCCGGGATGGTTCCTTTGAAAGGGCACGGCCGACTTCCTTCCCCGTCCTTCCCTAATCTGATGAGACCGATGACCTCGCTGTCTGGTCTCCTTCCCCAAAATAACCCAACCCCAACCTTTCCATAGTTCCATCCAGTACCACTGAAGTTATTCGCAGATTCCCGAGTTAGAGTCTCGGTCTGGTTCAAAATGGTTCAAATGGCTCTGAGCACTATGGGACTTAACTTCTGAGGTCATCAGTCCCCTAGAACTTAGAACTACTTAAATCAAACTAACCTAAGGACATCACATACATCCATGCCCGAGACAAGATTAGAACCTGCGATCGTAGCGTTCGCACGGTTACAGACTGTAGCGCCTATAACAGCTCGGCCACCCTGGCCGGCTCTCGGTCTGGCATACACTTTTACCCTGCCAGGAAGTTTCAAGAGAGTAGTTTCTTTGATTAATGTATTCAGCTAAAATGCTGGAACGTCTTTACTACAGTGGGATCTTCTTAGACGCCCATACTGACGATGAAAGAATATCAGCGCTCATCTTTCGTGAGAAAATAATGGGAAATGGGGAGCCCCGTTTTCAGTAGCTCAGTCACGGAAAAAGCGGAAGCTAGGATAGGAGAAAGGTACGAAAGTAAATTGAATCTGTCTTCTTGAAGAGAATCAACCCAGCCTTCGCCTAAATCAGCAAGGTAAAACCAAGGGAAACCTTAATTTGGAATACCTTATGACGGTATATACTCTTTTGCCCTCGAATGCACCGGCAATGCTTTGACCGTTGTGGCTCCCCGTACAATTCTTTGGTAAGCTCCTCTGCCCTAATTAATCAGTATTAAAATAGATGAAACATGTAAGTTCCATGTTCCGATGACCTTTATCTTCTCTATTCTTCCCTCATCAATGCTACTTTTCCTGGTTATTTGATTAATTCCTTAAAATGCTTTCGCGTAATCAACAGCTGCAGGATCTTTTTGGCACGAATGATCTTTTCACTTGTGTTATTTACGGTAATCACGGCACCTGATAGGTATCATTTCATTGTTTATCTTTCTTGTTACTGTCATTTCGGCATCGGTATGGCTTCAGACGCAAAGTGACCCTTCCCACAAGAGTAAAGTGGGACTTAAGAAGCAATCTAGTCCGGATATTCCTCGCAGAAAGTATACTAGGTCATCATTTGAGAAAAAAATCTTGAGAACCGAAGCGTTGGAGATACGATGTTGTAGAAGGATGCTGAAAATTAAGTGAGCTGCATTGCCGTTTAAATGAATACGTGCAAAATCACAATCAGAAAGAGCGTCAAGATAGTATTGAATGTCCAAAGACATCGGGGAGTAGCTTTCTTGTGTTGTAGAGGGGAAGATTCCAGGAGAAGACTAATAATACATATGTAAGTAGGCTGTTAAGGTTTTTATGTTGGTAACGCCACGTAGCGCTCTGTATGAAAATCACTGACTGTGCTGTGTGCAGTCTGTGAATGATTGGAATTGTTGAAATATTCGCTATTGTAGTGTTGGGCAGCTTTTCATTTACTAACTATGCCTATCAGTAGTTTGTGCCTTCAGTATTTAGAATCTTTTATTCAGCTGGCAGTATTGGCGCTCGCTGTATTGCAGTAGTTCGAGTACCGAAGATTTTTGTGAGGTAAGTGATTCATGAAATGTATAGGTTATTGTTAGACAGGGCCATTCTTTTGTAGGTATTATTGAAAGTCAGATTGCGTTGCGCTAAAAATATGGTGTGTCAGTTTAGTGTTGATCAGAATAAGTAAAGTGCGAAATGTCTGAGTACGTTCAGTTTTGCTCAGCTGTTAGAAAATCAAATAATGTAAGAGGTTTATCAGCACATTAATTCATTAATTTTTCTAAGGGGACGTTTAACATACAACAGAAAATGTGGGCCTCTAGTGTAAGTAGTTTAAGCGAAGAATGTTACGCAGGAGAGGAAATCGTGGCCGGAAGCATTAAAACAACCGGAAGTCCAGATTATTTTAATCTAAATATGATCCTCGTGAGACAAGGTCACGAATGAAGTAGATCATAAGAATAAATGTCTCGACTCCCTCTTGTTGTCATTTATGTGGTATTAAAATTTACTTCCGTGCTAGAAGCGACAGCTTAGGCTTTCAGGTGACTATGATCATGCTTGATGCGTAACTTATACGCATACAGGCTCGCTGAAGTACAAAGGACTGGAATAATTCTCAGAAATGTAAAATGCTGTTAAATATTTCATTATTTTTTTCTTGAGAAAAGATGCAAACACTCTTTCCATTGTCAGCTTCTGAGTATCGGGCATTGGCCAAGCGGCGTTTCTACAGCTTGAATGTGGAAATTGCTTCAGTGATACAGTTGCTGGTTATTTTTTTGTTCTCTAATATTGTTTTTAGCATCATAACTGCGTTCTGTTGCAGAGAAATGTTCACCGTGATTACGGATTGAAAATCTGTCATTTACATCGGCTGTCGATCCGTTTTGACGCAACAGGCTAACGATTTTCTCCCGGACGCCGGCACTGAAGCGATTCCATTGGAGCGTAGAGTTCATTTCGCATCGACCCAATTGCGAAACCGTTGGGCGACGGGCGTCCCGTTTCCGAAGTGAACTTTTAGCGCACTAGTTCGGTTACAAAACGTCTGCAACGTATGCGCCTCTGAGTGCTCGCTTCGCTATTATTTTTTCATTTTTTTTTTTTTTTCGTTCGTGTGCGTGGGACAGTAGCGAGCGACAGATAATGCAGCGGCAGCAAATAAGGGAAGAGCGCGCTCTATCTGGGCTGTACGTCACGCCAACACTGGCGATGGGATTGCACTACGCGCGTCCCATGTCGTTACGGGTCAGTAGTGTTGGTGTGTGCGGGGGGGGGGGGGGGGGGTTGGAGAGGGGGAGGGGCAGCGGTGGTGGGGAGGAGGCGGAGAGGAGACAGACACTGCCGCAGATCTCGTGGGTAAATTTATGCAAGAATGGCACTTGAAATAAAATCCTCAGTTGCGCGCTGGCACAGCGGTCTCGGTTTAACGTGCCGACTGGCTTCCGACAAACACTGCCGCCGCCTACGGAAAGGCACGCGCCTCACTCGCTTTTACTTTGCCGCAGGTCGCTAATATTTATTTTTAAAATCAAATGTCGTTAATGCGCTTTCAGTTGAAATGCCACTGCCCGGCAGCCGGGTCACACACTGACTGGCGCTCGGTCAGAGCGCAAATATTTGCAACTGTGTTCTGTAGCGTGGTCGCAGAACTGTTTCAAAGCAGTTTACTGTTTGTGGAGCTGCTACAGATGAGCGAACTTGAAAGTTTTCTGTATTTGTTATAGGTACAAGTCACTACATGAATGAAGCGTGTTTTCACTGTTTTTATTTCGGTCCTCTCGCTTCATTTTGTGGGGAAAATAAGGTGACATCGGAGACGTTAGCAAATAATGACACGGTCAACGAACAACGACTTACCTCATACGGTGGTGGGCTGCCAGTCTGATGAAGACCTTTTAGCGGGGAAAAATTGACATATTGTTCACGTTCCGCTACCACGTTACAGATTGGAATCCACATTCTGAAAAAAAAAACAGTGGAGAAATTTTATTGACCTATGTGTGATGAATGTGCATTTTTTTTTTTTTTTTACTTAAAAACATATTTTCTTACTGCTACGCTGAGCATTGTTTCGTATATGACAAACAAACGAATATCAGTGAAACGCTGAAATTTTTGAACTGTATTTGACATGTCCGTCGACAGTGATATAACAATTGTGGTTGGTCACACGAAAGATGAAACGTTTGCTGATCAGTTACGAGAAAAATAAGTAACCGTCGGATAAAAATGCAACTGAAATCTCTCAATAGAGGAAGACCACTCTAACTGACGGGACACCACTACTATTGTACAGAGAGTATGCGAGCTAATTTGCTCCTTTTCTAACAGCAGTGTTCTGTCTGGAGGAGCGAAGTATTTCTAATGATTGGGAAAAAGCACAGGTCATTCTCGTTTTCAAGAAGGGTCGTAGAGCAGGCGCACAAAGCTATAGGCGTATATCTCTGATTCGGTCAGCTGTAGATTTTTGGAACATGTTTTACGCTCACGTATTTCTAGAAGTCAAAATGTTCCCCTGTAGTTAACTACATGCGTTCCCGAAACAATAACACAGGCCAAAAAAAAAATTTTTAACTTTTTTTACTTTGATAGAAGATCTTTGTAGATTTTTACTAGCTGAATCTAAATCTAGTCTTAGTTTTTTTTGTATCACCCATAGTTACCGAGCAATATGCTTTTACTATATAGTATAAAAATCCTATGCTATACGGTAAATGAGGAAATCAATGAAACACTTTGTTACAACATAAGCATGGTTTGTATTTACAGTAAGCTACTTAAAACAATGATAAGTTTTAATAGAGGTTTCATTTGTCAGCTGAAATTGGTTTGTATTTTCTTTCTCTTTTTTCTTTGGAGCTTCTTGTGTAGCTTTTTCTACGATGAGTCGCTAACTGAACTTCTCGGTGAAGTGACCGACAGTAGTCCCCCATCATGTTGGTGTTCCAGCGGCCTTGGTAGCGTTTCTCCATCACTTTAATGTCCTAGTGAAAACGCTCTCCTTCCTCCTCACTAACATCTCCCATATCGTCTGCGAAGTAATCAAGGTGACTGTTCAAAAAGTGAACTTTCAGGCTCATTAAACATGTTAAAGTTGTAAACTTCTTTAACATTGTAGCTATAAGAGAAACATATTCTGCGTCTTTTTCAGGTGCTAGGAACTTTGTAACGGACTTACTTGAATGATACCCATGCTTCTTTCTCATTTAAGGCCATTGTGGATTCAAATTTAGTATAAAACATCAATTTTCTAATGTCAGGTCCGACAAACACGCCTTCTTTTAATTTAGCTTCTGAAAGGTGTGGAAACTTTTGGCTGAGATACTTAAAATATGATCCATCTTTAGACAAAGCCTTTACAAACTCTTTCATTAGTCCTAACTTTATATGTAGAGGTGGTAGGAGTACGTTTTTTGGATCTACAAGGTTTTCGCGTAGAATGTTCTTCTCACCATGTTTTAAAGACGCCCTCACAGGCCAGTTGTTTCTGCACCAGTGTTGATCCCAAACACTACTGTCCCAGTCACTCAAGAAACATGGAAGTTTGGTAAAGCCACCTTGCTGACCAAGGAGCATGCATGTTACTTGTGCGAACTTCGCAGGAGAACTTCTGTAAAGTTTGGAAGGTAAGAGGCGAGATACTGGCAGAAGTAAAGCTGTGAGTACCGGGCGTGAGTCGTGCTTCGGAAGCTCAGATGGTAGAGCACTTGCCCGCGAAAGGCAAAGGTCCCGAGTTCGAGTCTCGGTCGGGCACACAGTTTTAATCTGCCAGTAAGTTTCAATAGGTTTATTACTAAAACGCTAATGAGTCATATGAAACTTAAAGTGTGTGTTATGTTTTGTAAACTTTTGGACATGTCCGAAAGAGCAGATACCATCATATATATATATATATATATATATATATATATATATATATATATATATATATATATATATCACGGGAGGCGTGCCAGAGATAAGTCCCTGCAGTCGCACTATCCTCTGTGTACTTGGTGGCTCAGATGGATAGAGCCTTAGCCACGTAAGCAGGAGATCCCGAGTTCGAGACCCGATCGGGGTACACATTTTCAACTGTCCCCGTTGACTTATATCAACGCCTATCTGCAGCTAGGGGTATTCATTTCATTGAGACAATTATGTTTCAAGCAGACATTGTACAGAATCGTGGGTAAATGTAAGGACATGACAAAACGCCAAAAAAGGGAAATCATGTTTCGCCGTACCCATAACCATACACGGTCACGAAGTTGGCCGACGTGTTGCTGTTCGCGGCGAACTATTCAGCGTGTGTACAAGCAGTAGTGTAACACACATGGCGTAGAAAGACGACTTCAGAATCGTCGTCGAAAAAAGTTCCTCCAGGCTGAAAGATCAGTACAGAAACTGAAAAGTGTCCTGCCAGATGGGATCTGAAACACGACGATTACAGTAACGAATTAGCAAAGGAAGTGGAAGTGCATCATAGGGAATTTCGAAACAAATTTCCCTGGAATGCCTACACCAAAAGAAAAATTAATCGGTAAATTCAGTACATGCAAAATTGCATTTGAAGCGAACATCTAAGCTGTACGTTAATCATGATTTAAAACTTGATGTTCATTTAAGTAATTCCCATGTCCCTTCATTCGTGAAGTAATCAGCAAATATTTTTCGGGTGCATTTAGAAACGCTTCCAGGTAGAGAGTTGTAGAGTGCTGATATTTAGTGGACTGGCCACAAGTCCTGCCACCAGTCTTTACTGCTCCATGGTCCAGATCAGTTACAAGGGGAGCGTGCACTAAATTAAATTAATGCCTTTGACATCAGATTCGGGTTATTCAGAAAATTACCTTTTCTTTGATATTTATCTCGAGCTGATGAAATTATTATTTCAAAAATTGTCATAATTAATTTCTAATTATTTGCTAACACACTAATTTTCCCTGATGACTTGCAGCTAGGGGTATTCATTTCATTGAGACAATTATGTTTCAAGCAGACATTGTACAGAATCGTGGGTAAATGTAAGGACATGACAAAACGCCAAAAAAGGGAAATCATGTTTCGCCGTACCCATAACCATACACGGTCACGAAGTTGGCCGACGTGTTGCTGTTCGCGGCGAACTATTCAGCGTGTGTACAAGCAGTAGTGTAACACACATGGCGTAGAAAGACGACTTCAGAATCGTCGTCGAAAAAAGTTCCTCCAGGCTGAAAGATCAGTACAGAAACTGAAAAGTGTCCTGCCAGATGGGATCTGAAACACGACGATTACAGTAACGAATTAGCAAAGGAAGTGGAAGTGCATCATAGGGAATTTCGAAACAAATTTCCCTGGAATGCCTACACCAAAAGAAAAATTAATCGGTAAATTCAGTACATGCAAAATTGCATTTGAAGCGAACATCTAAGCTGTACGTTAATCATGATTTAAAACTTGATGTTCATTTAAGTAATTCCCATGTCCCTTCATTCGTGTAGTAATCAGCAAATATTTTTCGGGTGCATTTAGAAACGCTTCCAGGTAGAGAGTTGTAGAGTGCTGATATTTAGTGGACTGGCCACAAGTCCTGCCACCAGTCTTTACTGCTCCATGGTCCAGATCAGTTACAAGGGGAGCGTGCACTAAATTAAATTAATGCCTTTGACATCAGATTCGGGTTATTCAGAAAATTACCTTTTCTTTGATATTTATCTCGAGCTGATGAAATTATTATTTCAAAAATTGTCATAATTAATTTCTAATTATTTGCTAACACACTAATTTTCCCTGATGACTTGAGACCTCCATCGGTTTGTCTAACCAGCGGACTATGAGCTCGTGTGAGCGGACGCGTTTTCTGGGTCCTAATTTCAGTAATTCTACAATATCGCGAGACGGCCAATACTGGTAGATGCTAGCCAGCCGTTAATTTCAGTTCAGGCCATGGTTACTTGCCGCAGAAGGACACGAGGTTGCCCGTCGTTTTCGCGCAAGTTGCCGACTCTTCAGTATTCCCACCCTAAGGGCCGCAGTTTCTGACAATTACGTAAGGGAGCTAATGGTAAGCGCAGCGATGTTTAGGTTGGCTATACGGCCCTCTTTTTGTTGGCGGAAGCTTGCTGCGTACATGGCTCCTCGGTCACAAAAGTGACGAGATACGTCACGATCGCGCAGTTGCTACTAGTAGATCGAGTTTATTTGAGATGATACAGGACTAGTTGTGACGTGCCTGGGGTTCTGCTTCGTGCTAGCGAGAACGTTAGCCCCGTTTTCTCCCCTCGCACTCTCTCGCAATTCAAGTGCTCCACCGTTATAGCCCAATGCTATTCATACGATTGAATGTTTTTTATCATACATTCTTGTCCTGCAATCAGTAGGAACTGTCGTTCATAAATTTACCTATTCGTGCATCAGGCTACATCCCCAATTTACTGTGTATTACTGGAGGAACGATTTAATACACTACTGGCCATTAAAATTGCTACACCAAGAAGAAATGCAGATGAGAAACTGGTATTCATTGGACAAATATATTATACTAGAACTGACTTGTGATTGCATTTTCACCCAATTTGGGTGCATAGATCCTGAGAAATCAGTACCCAGAACAACCACCTCTGGCCATAATAACTGCCTTGATACGCCTGGGCATTGAGTCAAACGGAGCTTGGATGGTGTGTACAGGTACAGCTGCCCATGCAGCTTCAACACGATACCACAGTTCATCAAGAGTAGTGACCGGCGTTTTGTGACGAGCCAGTTGTTCGGCCACCATTGACCAGACGTTTTCAATTGGTGAGAGATGTGGAGAATGTGCTGGCCAGGCCAGCAGTCGAACATTTTCTGTATCCAGAAAGGCCCGTACAGGACCTGCAACATGCGGTCGTGCATTATCCTGCTGAAATGTAGGGTTTCGCAGGGATCGAATGAATGGTAGAGCCACGGGTTGTAACACATCTGAAATGTAACGTCCACTGTTCAAAGTGCCGTCAATGCGAACAAGAGGTGACCGAGACGTGTAACCAATGGCACCCCATACCATCACACCGGGTGATACGCCAGTATGGCAATTACGAATACACGCTTCCAATGTGCGTTCACCGCGATTTCGCCAAACACGCATTCGACCATCATGATGCTGTGAACAGAACCTGGATTCATCCGAAAAAAATGACGTTTTTCCATTCGTGCACCCAGGTTCGTCGCTGAGTACACTATCGCAGGCGCTCCTGTCTGTGATGCAGCGTCAAGGGTAACCACAGCCACTGTCTCCGAGATGATAGTCCATGCTGCTGCAAACGTCGTCGAACTGTTCTTGCAGATGGTTGTTGTATTGCAAACGTCCCCATCTGTTGACTCAGGGATAGAGACGTGGCTGCACGATCCGTTACAGCCATGCGGATAAGATGCCTGTCATCTCGACTGCTAGTGATACGAGGCCGTTGGGATCCAGCACGGCGTTCCGTATTAGCCTCCTGAACCCACTGATTCCATATTCTGCTAACAGTCATTGGATCTCGACCAACACGAGCAGCAATGTCGCGATACGATAAACCGCAATCGCGATAGGCTACAATCCGACCTTTATCAAAGTTGGAAACGTGATGGTACGCATCTCTCCTCCTTACACGAGGCATCACAACAACGTTTCACCAGGCAACGCCAGTCAATTGCTGTTTGTGTATGAGAAATCGGTTGGTAACTTTCCTCATGTCAGCACGTTGTAGGTGTCGCCACCGGCGCCAACCTTGTGTGAATGCTCTTAAAAGCTAATCATTTGCATATCACAGCATTTTCTTCCTGTCGGTTAAATTTCGCGTCTGTAGCACGTCATCTTCGTTGTGTAGCAATTTTAATGGCCAGTAGTGTAGATTTTACCAGATCAGACGCATTTTCTCTTGTCTGTAGCTTATCTCTGTTGTCTTATTGATTATCTCAGTTTACCATCAATTGAACCCCTGCTACAGCAGCCAAGAAGCAGAACAGGTTGTCTAATGGAATCTCATCCTCCAGTTCAGCAACACAAAGCGTGTCCTCGGGCTCTTTCTCTGATGAAGTTTTGTAGAAGGCGGCAAGTTCCTATTGTGATATCTGCCAATCTTGTTGAACATTTGATGGAATATCCCCCACTTATTGCTCAGTATTTTACACACACTGTGCGTAGCTTGCAGCGCCACTAACTCGCCCCTTGTAGCACCACCAGCTGGGGGGGAGGGGGGGGGGGGCTTATGGGCGCTCAACATCGAGGTCATGAGCGAGCATCACTAGCGCGCGTCTGGAGCACCACACGTTCTCGGTAGCAGCGCCACTAACATCAGAGGGAGCGCTGCTTCTGAACCACTGAGCAGTGCTGCAGAGTGGTCCGTATGAAGCCGGCCTGCAGCCTTGACGATTCATCTGTGCGTGCGCACTAGGCTGACTAACTTTTTGTCCGGTAAGCCTGTTTTCTACTAGGCCAGGGCTTCACAACATACGTGCTCGCGGAGCAAGCTGTGAGCAGCAAGGAGCGAGCACGGAGCAGCGCGAGCACGCTACCCCCTCTACCGGACCAGAGCGGAGAGGGGGGAAAGTCACGTGGGGCACACAACAGCTGCCGCCAGTCAATGTAAATCCGCGGCCACCTGCAGGGATATCACTCACGAATTATTACTGCGACAAATGAAACAAATAAAGGAGAACGTACACATGCCACATAATTTTATTAGCTTAGTGTATGCCTCTACATTTGCATTAATTTGTGAACTGTTACACAATAAAAGGTGTCACTGAAGTGTGGGACTCTCGGTTATCTTGTACTTTTTCCCCTTTACAATTGCGTCTATGTTCGGAGTAATTGTTCTCGTGCATTTTAGGCGCAGCATGCAGTTTAAATTTCGATCAGACAATGCGTTTGTCAGGCGCGTCTTGTTACATTTCATTGCAGAGAACAGTTGTTCGCAAACATACGTGGAACCGAACATTGATATTATTGTAGCCGCCAGTTTGTGCAAACGAGGAAATCTATCCTGAGGGAAGTGTCTGCAGAATTCCAAAATGTTTTTCTTGTTCTGAAATTTGTCTCTGTATTCTCTGTCACACTGCAGGTCAATAATTTCTTGCTGCAGCTCAGGACGAATCTCTTCAATATTCGCTGAATATGGAGAGAACAGATCAAAATCACTGTCTAGTGCTGTCAGATCTTGAAAGTGCTGATCAACTTAACTATGTGAATAACGTTCATAGTCTTTGTGAACATCTTGCATGGATGATAATTTAGGAAAATGAGCTAGGTTTCCTGTTTCCAGCTGACTCACCCAAAGTGTCAATTTCATTTTAAAAGCTCGTATTCCATCTATGAAATGAGTAATTAGCAGATCTTTACCTTGTAGTGAAATGTTCAAAGCATTCAGATGGCTAGTTAAATCTGCAAAGAACGCGAGATCACATTCAAACGTGCGCGCGCATTTCCCCTCCCTCCCCTCCCTCTCTACTCCACGACCTTGCACCTGCTCGCGAGCACGTGCCTGAGCAGACGCGAGTACTCGCGCTCAAAACCGGCCAGTTGTTAAGCCCTGTACTAGGCGTCCAAACGCATCTCCTCACTTCACCGCGTCCAAAAGGCAAATCCTTATTCTATCCTAACACATCACTACTAAGTGCACTCGTTTCTCATTGGTTACAGCTTCCACTTCTCCGCTTCTAGGCGTTTCAGAATCTCGTGAATTACTGCAACTTTCTTGACATTCACAGCTCTTGTAACAACAGGCTGATTTAAATGAAAACGAGACATCCAGTGGATGCGTGCTAATGAGCTGGGTATATTGACGTAATACATGACATGCTAAATTCTATGCCAACAGCCTTGCCGCAATGGTAACACCAATTCACGTCAGACGACTGAAGTTAAGCGCTGTCGGGCTTGGTTAGCATTCAGAAGGGTGACCATTGGGGTCTGAAGAGCTCTGTTAGTAAGTGCGGCGCACTCAGTTCTCGTGAGGAGCCACTTGATTGAGAAGTATCGGCTCCGATTATGAAAGCTGTCAACCTCCGGGGGAGTGGTGTACTGACAACACGGCCCTCCATATCAACATTCAGTGTGAGACGCCCAGCTTAACCCGCAGGACTCGACAGGTAGTTTAAATTGTGGAAACGGGCCAAACTAAGGGGCTGTCAGTTACACTCGAACATACAACTTTATTATTTGATCAAACATTACAAGAGCCAAAAAACATTTTTTTAAACACACGGCGTTAATCATTCGCACTTAATTACCTGCTGAACGCCACTTTAATTTAGAAATGGCTGAAGGCCAATAACTTAAAACGCAAGCATAATCAGTAATTCAAAAGGCAAGCCTTATCTTACAACATTTCTTTATTTCGCCTGAACGCCCAAAGAATGTGAGATTTTTAGAACAAACAATTTGAATTCAAAATCGGCTGAAAGCCCAACACTTAAGGCTAAACAACATTAATTAAAAAAAAACAAGGCCTTACGCAAAACAGTTCTTAATTAGGCAAAACTCAACCAAATCAGCAATTTAAAAGGCAAAGCCTTATCTTAAAACAGTTCTTTAGTTAGGCTGAAGGCCCAAAGAAACCAGACACTTCAAGAGCAAACAAGTAAAATTCAAATCGGCTTAAGGCCTAATAATTAAAACTGCATAACGTTAATTTTTTTAAATAGCAAAGGTCTTACCTGAAACAGTTCTTTAATTTAGGCTGAAGGCCTTAAGAACAAAACAACTCAAACTCAAAATCTGCTGAAGGCCCAACACTTAAAATTCAACAAAATCAAAATTTTTAATATTCCAAAGGTCTTACGTGGAACTGAAGGCCTAAACAATCTTACACCTTAAGGGCAAAACAAAATTAATTTTTTTTTAAATCAGCTAGAAGCCATACAAGTACAAACAAACAATAAGAACAAATTTTTAAGAAAAGGAAGTACACCCAAGACCGCTCAGATGTTCGAGGGTCGGCCTGGAATTCAAACACTAACGCTCGCTTAGGTGAGACAGGCAGTCCGCCCAACCATTCACGATCCGACAACCCAACCGAACGACAGTCAACGGACCCACCGACAAGATAACTTCCACATCACCCGACCAGCGCTCAAAGTAGAAGATATTGGCGCCCACAACCAATCAAAAAAAATGGTTCAAATGGCTCTGAGCACTATGGGACTTAACATCTGAGGTCATCAGTCCCCTAGAACTTAGAACTAACCTAAGGACATCACACACATCCATGCCCGAAGCAGGATTCGAATCTGTGACCGTAGTGGTCGCGCGGTTCCAGACTGAAGAACTAGAACCGCTCGGCCACACCGGCCTGCACAACCAATCAGACATGGAGCTGTCAAACCACACACCGTGCTGGACAGCAATAACACGATGAGAAATCTACACTGCCTGAAATTTACGTCAACGGCCAGGGCAGGTAACCGGAACGTTAACGGCCACAAGGCAGAAGATTCCGCTGGTGCACTTCAGTTCAAATAACCAAAGACAGTGAAACTCCACCGGAGGGTGGCTAGAATTTCCCAGCTTGAAAACCACGTTGTTGATCTCGGGAATCTCCCAACAGCCGAAAATGAACTCCAAACGACACAATATGAACAGTCTTGACTTGCTGGTAGATTAAATCAAAACTCAGCTTTCCTGTCCAGGGTCGGTGAGCCACGGACCTCGTAGCAATGTGAACAGCCCCACATACTCCGACACTGCGTAGAGACCAGCAGCGGCCCAGGCCAAACTACGTCCCGCGCAGAATTCCTCGCTGCTCCCACCCACGGAAGAAGAGGATAACAGTAGAATCGCGATAACCGTGGGAGACTAAACACGGTATCGCAACGAAGGTTTAATCCAGCGCATAGCATGAGCCAGCCACGGCTCAAAGTGACGCCTATCGACTGAGGATATCATCGCCTTCGGTCCGTAACTTTGCATCGTCTGAGGCCTGTTCGGATGGAGTCTGAGTTAAATTCTTATCAGTAAATAGAGAAATCAATATTTATGCATTTCCGCTAGTCTGCAAGTCTACAACAACGATGCTGTGGATACATACAATACATCTTTCTACATTTACTTTATTTAGTCTTGTGCTAGCAAAGTTTTATTATTTTGCACCGTTGACTACTTAATCTCCAAACTGGAATATCGAAAATAAACATAAACATAACTGCACATATTGACAAGTATATAGAAGGAAAAGGATTAAATATATACGAAATGGATGCCCTAACTACACACTACACTCTGTCATTATTTGTTTGCTAATACTACTCAGTGATTGTTAGTATTATGTTAATATGTTTTTCTAATGCTGATGGCCAAATTAATATGTCTATCTGCAATACGGTTCCATCAGGTGACTGCGGCTACCATGTGCAATCTAAGTACCTCACAGCTTATTATCCTAGTTTTACCATTGTAGTTCATTACTCAAATAAGTATTTAAATAGCAACCTCTAAAGTAAACAAGATACGGTTTCATTCAGTTTTTTTAAACTAGCCTACGTGGAACAAGACAAAAATAAGGAAACACCGCGAGGGATACGCGCTTGAAGATGAACGCAGATGCTATCCAAGCCTGCAGGCCGACTACGAATGGCACCTGTGCTGCGCCCTCGGTATGTTGCAACTGTCAGTCGTGGACAGAGCACTGTTCTGTGTAGCTGGGAACGAATTTCTTTGGAGATAAGTGAACTCGCGCAAGCGCAAATTGCTGGTGTTAGAATCGTGGATGCTTCTGTAAGCAAGGTAAGAGATTTGTTTGGCGTCTGAAGAGGCACCGTACTGAAGAAAACATCATCTGCTATGTCATAATGTGGACAGAAGTGTGTGTTCCGTGATCGTGACAGAAGATGACTGCGACGAGAAATACGAGGACGACAGAACTGCAGAACCGAATCCCTCGAGAATCCAGTCGGCACTAAACTAACACAAAGGGAACTCATAATCAGATTATTGTAGGGAAAGGTGAAATTTCAGAACCATTCACCAGTGATCCAACTGCCCGTAATAGGAAACCGTAGTGCCGAAGCCATAAACCTGGACTATGGAGCAGGGGTAGAAGTAATTTGGTCGGACGGGTCTTGTTTCACACTGTTGTCAATTCATGGCCGGATTCACGTCCCAAGAGCGAAACATGGAGGGTGTACTGTGAGGATATGGGCGGCCTTATAGTGATATTCCATGGACTCCTCGCTTACTCTGCAAGGCAAGATTATGTGATCATTTTGGCTGATCGGGTCTTTCCCATGGTAGAATATCTGTTTCTCAACGGTGATGCTGTGTTCTAGGACGACAGGGGCCCATTCACATATTCTGAAACGTCCCCTTAGAAAAATTAATGAATTATTGTGCTGATAAACCTCTTAAATTATTTGATTTTCAAACAGCTGAGCAGAACTGAACGTACTCAGACATTTCGCTCTTTCCCTATTCTGATCAACACTAAACTGACACACAATATTTTTAGCGCAACGCAATCTGACTTTTAATAATCCCTACAAAAGAATGGCCCCGACTAACAATAACCTATACCTTTCACAAATTACTTACCTCACAAAAATCTTCGTTACTCAAACTACTGCAATACAGCGAGCGCCAATACTGCCAGCTAAATAAAAGATTCTAACTACTGAAGGCACTAACTACTGATAGGCATAGTTAGCAAATGAAAGATTTTGATAGAGAACAAACAATGTATTTACCTTAATAGTGAGTCCATGATATCCAATATTACAAATTTACTGTCTCTGTCCAGAGCATCCGCTCTCAAAACTCCGGCATCTCACTCCCCACATCCACCACTGATGGCAGCTCACCTCCAACTGCGCAACGCTACGCGCTGTTAACAGCCAGCTGCCCAACACTACAATAGCAAACAACAATGCAAACCAGCCACAGACTGCACACAGCACAGCCAGTGATTTTCATAGAGAGCGCTACGTGGCGTTACCAATAAAAAAACCTAAACAGCCTACTTACAATTCTACATCGTCCAACACTAGTTATGAGAGCAGAAGAATGAAATTCCACCATAATCACCAGATCTCAATCCTATTCAGCGTGCCTGGTGTACTTTGAAGAGAAAACTGAGTGATCGCTATCCATCTGCATTATCATTACCTGAACTTGCCACGATTTTACAGTAAGAATGGTATACGATTTCCTTGAAAACAGCACAGGACTAGAATTTATCCATTCAGAGACGTCTGTAAGCTGTTTTAAATGCCAACGCCTTTTCTGCACCGTATCAGGCGTGATAAAGAGTCTTTACTGTTTCCTTACTTCCGTCCACTCCCAGTACTTCCTCCACATCTCCACTGAAAATCAAATTATTGTTCATTTCATATTAACGTTATATTTCGCTGTTCACGCTGTAAATTTGCCACGAAGTCAATTGAAAGGAGTTGCTTGTCCCTAGGGTAACAATCCATCAACCAGGCTTCTGTCTGAATAATAAAACCCCTTCGGTTTGCTAATTTCCCATTTGGGCTTTCGTCCTGAACATAATCTTTCTGAAGGCTTGAAACGTTTTCCGCTGAACCTTCTCTGCTACAGCTCCCCTTTCATGGTCCAGACGCGTATCAGGCAATTACACATAATCTATTCTCCATAATCACGACAGAATGCAGATGGAAAGTATGAAAGCTTAAAAGGGAGCAGCTCGATAACTTCTGTTACATAATGAACCAAGTAGCTCCCACGGTGGGTAGCCTCAGACAAATCAAGTAATACGGGAAATAACGCAACCAGCAGGAAATACGAATTAGAACCAAAGTATGCCGCCTGACAAGATAAGTGAATCACACAGAAAACGTGGTCGGGTATCAGTGAAACTTTGTGCAAATGCCATCATGTAAATGATGAGAGTGGCTGTCCTCTGAAATAGATAGAATTGCCGCAGGACTGTTGTTACGAGACGTGGTAGGGTATATATGGGGCATGAACACTGACAGATGTGATCACTGTAAAGAGCACGAATATGCCGCGTGCTGACAGAGTCTAAAGGAGGCCTCGTTGTGAATCTTTATTTCGCCACCGGTAGAATCGTCCACTACCCAGGTTTGCTGACAATTCTGATGTGACAGTAGCCCGAGCAGGCGTATTAGTCGACAAGTTTCCGGTCGACCACCTGTGACCACCACAAGGGAGGATTACCGTATGGTGCGACAAGTACACTGTGAACCTTTCACATCCGTGCCTGCCATCCGGGAATACGTAACGTGCACGCTGCAACATTTTGTACCATCCCTTGTCACTGGTCAGAGACAAGCAGTACTCGGAGTAGGGAATTACCCACTCGTGGACAGCCGTTAGCACCACAATACAAACTACTGCCTTTGGAGTGGCTGGGAAACATGGTTTGTTGATGAACGGCATCGCAATGTGTTCAACAATGATTCGCTATTATGCACTACCCCGGATAACCATCGTCGGCGAGTACTGTGATGACCGTGGGGAGTCGTCTCATTGTTCCAGTGATCTGGAGTAGCAAAACGGTGTTATTCATAGTGACATGGTGTTGGGAGTCATCGGGTATGATCCAGGCCAAAATCTAGTAGTAACTAACGCGAAAATAGTACATCACGCACGTCCCGCATCCTCAAGTGTTACCTCCCATGCGGCAATGTCGTGGTGCTAGTTTCCAAGAGAACAACGCTCGTCCACACATGTTACTTGTCTCTTTGAGCTATCTGCGTGATGTTGAGGTACTCCCGTGTCCCGCAGCATCACGGATTCTGTCTCCGATAGAAAACGTGTAGGACCATTTACTCTCCAAGCCCGTGAACTTTCACTTCCAGTCCTTTTCCCCTTCTGAGTGCTTTACTTCTATTTATCTGGCAGTGTAATATTGGAATTCTAGAAAAATCAAGTGAAATCACACCTTCAAGGAGAAAGGGATAATAAATTCATGTTAGTAGACTGCTAAACGGCTAGTTGCCAATACGGTTTGGATATAGACGGATACTTGAAAGTCTCTTCGGGTTTGCTGCCGGATCCTAGAATCAATTTGACTCGATATTTCGGCGATCCAACTGGTCGCCATCTTCAGGAAAATGCTGCTTCTGCTGATGAGTCCCGTTGATGAGTCAAGTTGATTTTAGGATCCGGCAGCAAACCCGAAGAGACTTTCAAGACTTATTACGCCGGGAAAGCCTACGTAATCACATAGACGGATACTGTTCTCTACTGGCACACGCCATAACTGGTCAACGCACTCTCCGTATTCACCGGAATTCGTGACGTCTCATCACCTGATCGGTTGGTAGGACCTGTTCCGAGGCATTTAGTATTGGAGGGCAGCGTGGAGGGTAAAAATCGTAGGGGGAGACCAAGAGATGAATACACTAAGCAGATTCAGAAGGATGTAGGTTGCAGTAGGTACTGGGAGATGAAGAAGCTTGCACAGGATAGAGTAGCATGGAGAGCTGCATCAAACCAGTCTCAGGACTGAAGACCACAACAACAACAACAACATCACTTGAGGGCCCCAACAAAGTGGATCCTCGATCAAAGACTGAGCTTAAGCATAAGTCAGTCAGAAACATCGCTATGGTTACAGCCGCTAGTGACTGATGTCAACACGTTGACGCACAGAAACCTATATAAATGAACGGTATGCGACAAATATATGCATGTTGCAATGCGATCGACTTCTATCCACGTGACATGCTAAACCTCCACCTGCAGCAAGCGTGCTCTCTCTGTAACTCTACTGTCCATTACATATCTACAGTTTTTCTAATTGCTTGTAACTGATTTGATGCCTACTTTTATCTAGTTATTTCTTTTGCTAACTCTTCCTTGTGTATTTGATTATTGCTTCCATCGTACTTCGTAAAATCTTTCAGGCATTCTAATGTATATCTGCGGATTACAATATTACAGCTAGTAGCCTTAGTCTCTCTTCCGATAACCTATCACGTGTTTTGGAAATAGTCGTCTTAGCAAACACAGGCAGCATCCGTTGTAATTAAGATTCAGATAAAACAGGCACAGATCCCGTGGAGTTTGATTTACTATCACCGGTTTCACTCCTAAGACATTAACTTCATCAGCCCCCAGGTGGCAAAACGTTGGGGGTTAACACCATCGATCGGTATCACAATCATTTCGTGTTTCTTTGTGGTATTCCTATTACTGCTGCTTGTATTTCTGTCTCTACTTTTGACCAATGAAATGTATTGGTGAAGTGATTTCACAGGCTTTGAATCATCAAATTTTATTTTATGACGGAAGTTCGTTACCCGCTTTCGGTGTCAGTTTGAAAATTCGCCAAATATTAAATGCACTGTCGTACCACAGTCCTCCGTCCAACCGCGTATTCTGTAGGGTAAGTCCATTTCGTCAATGGCGCTTGGTGTCCTCTAGTCTGACACTCAAACCGTATTACTGGATCGGCAAATATCAGTAAGAATTATCCGCTTAAATGAACCCCCGTCGGAATGATGCGGAACACGTCAAAATAAAATTGAAATCCCCTGGGCACGCTTCCAATTGATTGGTTTTTGCGATTTCTCTATATGCCAGGTACTATATTCAGGCGGATTTGAATGCTAAATTAAATTCTTCTGCCATGTTCGTTTCGTGCGCGTGCCACGATTCACGCCGGAATAAACATTTTGTCCAGAAACTTGCACGCAATCTCAGCAATTTCCGGCTTAAAATTTCTCCTGCCGTCCGCTTATACGCAGAGGTGTCGGTCCACATTGTACGTCAGTGAAACATGGGTTCACTTACTTACAAGCGCATTTAGACCAATAAAGTTAGTTATTTACATGTTTTATGTGACACCTTGAGATTAAGTCAATTTTATTTAAACTTGTCTTTCAGATGACCATTTACAGATATGTTCAAGTAACACAAACGACTATTTAATTTAATAACAGAATCATGTAATACATGCCAGGCATTTAACACTATTTGGGTAAGTGGTTTACAATTTTGTCAGTAGAGGCCTTAATGTTTTTCACCCCTTTCTGAAAGACAGTAACTTATAAAAAAGAACAATGAAGGTCATTTTCCTAGTATTCCTTTTTTGGAAATTATTATTTTTCAGAATAATATGTACTTATTCAAAATATATACCCTTACAGAAAACATTTATTGTAAAACTGCTTAAAACACTTAACTCTTTAAACTGTTGCCTACAAAACCATTGTGGTTATTCTTATGGCACGGTGTACGCTGTGAAAACTTTTCTTCTTAAAGATCTGGATACGCAACGTGTAGTAATTTACCAATTCTCTCCTAGATTCGCAATGGCATGAAGTAAAAAAATGACTGTACTGAGTTGCTTAAAAATCTTGAAATGCAGAGTATTATTAGTACACCCACAGAAAACTGGTTCAAATATAATAATTGATTTCGTACCCTTTGGTACGCAGAAAACTGTATAAGCACAGATTTTTAATCAAAAGGGAGATTTGGAGCCGTAGACAGCTGGTTGGGGAGATGGAAGGTACTGTGACCATAAAATAAAGCATACTTGAACAGCAATTTAATATCAGAAAAAACTTTTTACAATATGAAAATACACAATTAAATACAATCCTTGAAATGTATGGGAATAAAACGATAACAGAAACTAAGGTAGACCTACAGTGGAGGGACAAAAGGAAACTCTCAAAATAATTCAAGTGTTAAACAGTTGAAACCAAATTATATCAAGCACATGACTAATGTATCAACTGTGAGGACAATGCAAGGTTCGATGATAAATGTCTTCCACTGTGAAGACAAAATAACTGAAAGCATTAAGTAGTTGCCGTGGAAGTTGTTAACAGAGAATTACGGGTCGAGAACATCAGGGGATCAAGTGAATATTTACACTTGACAGTTTCACAGACGGCTTAAGGCCCAATGATAAACATCAACCACGGTGAAGCCATTGCGACTATTTTACATACAATTTTCATTGAGGAACTCAATACCCCAGCCATAAAGATCGGTTTACAACGGTTACGGAGAAACTGAATTGACTGGCGTCGACCATGCAACAAAATTTACAACTAGCGACGGTATTTTAGGATTTATATGTAATTATCAGTTTCTTTAAAACATCTTAGGCTTACTTCTGAAAACGCCACGACGGGCAGGCAACCTATGAGGCTTATAAACACAGAGAGCCTCGCTGTGAAATGACAGACCAAAACATCACACTGAACAAATACTAAAGGCCGCCTCTAAATGGTGTTGCATAGATTTACTTAAGTGGGGCTTAAAAGAATCAGTTGCATTAAATCATGCACAAATGAAGCATAGAACACCAAAGCAAGGCAAACGCTTAATTTCAGAGGTTACAGGAAAGTAAGCAGCGGCAACATCCAACGAAATTTACAGACGAAATCTACTAAGCCCGGTGGGCAGAAACGGCATATAAACAAATCGCAAGATAGTTAACACAAACAGCTAGTTCAAAAAAAACAGTAAGTGATGAGTAACCGCGATTATTAGAATCAGCTGTCCAGATGTCTTACCGAAATAGATACCTTCTCCACCGGTGTATGATGAATTTACAAAATGATCAAGTGAATGGCACAAGACCATCCAAAGCATTCAGCGAGGCCTTTCTGGGTTTGACACTGATAAACATGACATTACATAATGGCAAATCTGTCCTCTAACACAGCAATGCGTTAAACAAGTTTAACTACCACTGAAATCGTCAAAGAGTTTTGTTGTTGTGGCCTTCAGTCCGAAGACTGGTTTGTAGCAGCTCTCGCTTTTAGTCAATCATGTGCAAACCTCTTCATCTCCGAGTAACAAGTGCAACGTACATCCTTCTGAATCTGCTTACTGTATTCATCCCTTGGTCTCCCTCTATGATTTTTACCCCACACACGTCCCTCCAGTACTAAATTGGTGTTCCCTTGATGTCCCAGAATGTGTCCTACCAACCGATCCCCTATAGTCAGGCTGTGCCACTAATTTCTTTTCTCCCCAGTTCTATTCAGTATCTCCTCATTAGTTACCTGATCTACCCATCTAATCTTCAGCATTATTCTGTAGCACCACATAGCAAAAGATTCTGTTCTCTTCTTTTCCAAACTGTTTATCGTCCATGTTTCACTCCCATCCATGGCTGCACTCTATACAGGTACTTTCAGAAATGACGTCCAGACACTTACGTTCCACTATCCTCGTTTTGCTTTTGTTGATGTTTATCTTATATCCTCCTTTCAAGATACTGTCCATTCCGTTCGACTGCTCTTCCGAGTGCTTACAATATCATCGGCAAATTTCTAAGTTTTTATTTTTTCTCCCTGGACTTTAATTTCTACTCCAACTGTTTCTTTTGTTTGCTTTACTGCTTTCTCAATACACAAACTGAATAACACTGGGGATAGGCTAAAACCCTTTCTCACTCTCTTCTCAACCACTGCTTCCATTTCGTGACCCTCGACTCTTATAACAGCCATCTGGTTTCTGTGCAAAGTATAAACAGCCTTTCACTTCCTGTATTTCACCTCTGACACCTTTAGAATATCAAAGAGAGTCTTCCAATCAACATTGTCGAAAGCTTTCTATAAATCTATAAATGCTACAAACATAGGTTTGCCTTTCCTTAACCTGTCCTATGAGAAGCTGTAGGTTCAGTGTCGACTTGTGTGTTCCTACATTTCTTCGGAATCCAATCTGATCTTCCTGAGGTCGGCTTTTACAAATTTTTCCATTATTCTCTATAGAATTCGTGTTAGTGTTTTGTAACCGGGACTTACTAAATTGATAATTCGGTAATTTTCACACCTGTCAGCCCCTGGTTTCTTTGAAATAGAAATTATTGTATTCTTCTTGATGTTTGAGGGTATTTAACCTCCAGAGTTTTGTCATGGCTAACTGTAGTCCTAACGGAATATTGTCTACTCTCGAGGCCTTGTTTCGACTTAGGTCTTGCAGTGCTGTCACATCCCTCACTCAGTATCGTATCTCCCACCTCATCTTCATCTACGTTTTCTTTCATTTCCATGATATTGCCCTTCCACCTTCCTACTTTCCTTTCCTTGCTTAGGACTGGTTTTTCATCTGAGCAGTTGACATTCATATAGGTGGTTATCTTTTGTTCGACGGTCCCTTTAATTTTACTGTAGGTGGCATCTGTCTTTCTGCTAGTGATATATGTTTCTAAATCCTTACATTTCTTCTCTGCCCAATGCTGCTTAGGCAATTTGCACTTCCTGTCAGTCTCATTTTTTAGACTTTTCTATTCCCTTTCGTCTGCTTCAGTTACTGCATTTTTATATTTTTTTCCTTTCATCAATTAAATTGAATACCTCTTGAGTTACCCAAGGATTTATACTTGCGCTCATCTTTTTACCTACTTGATCCTCTGCTGCCTTCAGTGTTCAATCTCTCAAAACTGCTCATTCTTCTTCTACCGTATTTCTTTCCCCTGCCCTTGTCAATCGTTCCCTAATGCTCTGCCCGAAACTCTCTACAATCTCTCGTTCTGTCCAGGATCCATCTCCTTAAATTCACGCATTTTTACAGTTTCTTCAGTCTTAATCTACAGTTCATAACCAATAAACTGTGGTCAGAGTCCACATCTGCCCATGGAAATGCCTTACAATTGAAAATTTGGATCCGAAATCTCTGTCTTACCATTATTTAATCCGTCTGAAATCTGGTGTCTCCACGTCCCTTCCACGTGTACAACCTTCTTTCATGATTGTTAAACGAAGTGTTAGCTATGATTAAATTGTGCCCTGTGCAATATTCTCCAGGCTGCTTCCTCTTTCATTCCTTTGCCCCGGTCCATATTCACCTACTACTTTTCATCCTCTTCCTTTTCCTACTATCGAATTCCAGTCCCCATGAATATTAAATTTTGGTCTCCCTTAACTCTCTGAATAATGTCTTCTATCTCAAAGTACATTTCTTCAAACTCTTCGTCATATGTGGAGCGTCCAGGCCCCATCTCCTTAAATTCCTATCTTTTTTAGTTTCTTCAGTTTTAATCTACATAAATTGTGGCCAGAGTCCACATCTGCCCCTCCGAAATATCTAACAGTTTACAGTCTTGTTCCGAAATCTCTATCTTGTAAGTAGGCTGTTTATGTTTTCTCTATTATGTAAGTAGGCTGTTTATGTTTTCTCTATGTAAGTAGGCTGTTTAGGTTTTTTATTGGTAACGCCACCTCTGTATGACAATCACTGGCTGTGCTGTGGGCAGTCTGTGGCTAGTTTGCATTGTTGTCTGCCATTGTAGTGTTGGGCAGCGGCAGCTGGATGTGAACAGCGCGTAGCGTTGGGCAGTTGGAGGTGAGCCGCCAGCAGTGGTGGATGTGGGGAGAGAGATGGCGGAGTTTTGAAATTTGGCATGAACTGATATATATATTATGACTTGTGATGATATTAAGGTAAATACATTGTTTGTTTTCTATTAATATCTTTCATTTGCTAACTATCCCTATCAGTAGTTAGTGCCTTCAGTAGTTTGAATCTTTTATTTAGCTGGCAGTAGTGGCGCTCGCTGTATTGCAGTAGCTTGAGCAGCGAAGATTTTTGTGAGGTAAGTGATTTGTGAAAGGTATAGTTTAATGTTGTCAGGGCCATTCTTTAGTAGGAAATTTTGAAAGTCAGATTGCGTTGCGCTAAAAATATTGTGTGTCAGGTTAAGCACAGTCCTGTAAAATTGTTCTAAGGGGAAGTTTCATATGTCGACCCTTAGCCTAGGATACCTCACTGGAATCTTCTGATTTTTTCTTGTAGTTTGTGTATTTAGTGTAGCTTTTGTTTATTGCTAGCGCGTAATTGTAGAGAGAATTTCCTTTGTAGTTGCAGTCTTTCATTGTTGTATAGTAAAACAGTTGTGGCATGCATGTAGATTTGCACCAAGTTTTTCGCAGCTGCAATTAACTAGATATTATTTTCAGTGCTATTTTAATGGGTTCTCTTTTTTTTGCTCTTCAAATTGTGTCTTTCTGTGTTGTCGTGTGAAATACTGTGACAATAATGGCGTGTGAAAAACGTAATACTAGGCTCCAAAGTAAACTGAGAAATGACAGTGAAAATGAAAGCAGTGTGTTAGCGCCACCGAGTAATGAATTAACTGATGTTCAAAGTAGTAATTTGGTAATTGTGCATAGGGAAATGGAGCGGGCAGCAAACAATGGCGTGGATAGTGAAGAGGGAAGCATTATCGATCGATCGGTCGGCAATAGCTCGCCTCAGGAAGCCGAAATGACACGACACGATTTCGCAAATACTGTAGATTCAGGTTTTGCGTCTTCACCGTTTTCTCAAATGAGTCAAGACACATTTTCCGCTTGTCAAAATGTGAATGTTTCCGGTGCAAATTCACTGCCGAAAAGCACTGAGGAACATGTTTCAGACACCAATGCATTGTTATTACAGTTAATACAACAAATGGGACAAACACAGCAAAAGCTTCAAAAGTTAGACACAATGGAACAAAATCTCAAAAAGTTAGACACAATGGAGCAAAATCTTCAAAAGTTAGACACTACACTTGAACAAACACGTGAAGATTTAACCACTGAGTTACATAACATTGAATCGAAATGTCAAAAAGTCTGTAATGACGTAAAAACTCAAATTTGTGAGCATTTTCAACCTATTTTTTCGCGGCATGAAAATGCATTACAGAATCACGAAGCAGCCATAAAAGAACTGCAAATTATTGTTCATGAAAATCATGAGACCTTGCAAGCTAAATTTGACTCAGTTGCATCTACCGATTCGGTTACGCAACTTGCAAAAACTCAGGAAAACTTTAAGGACACAGTAGATACTCTGAAACTTGGTTCAGAAAAACACACTGAGGAAATAAGTACACTATCGGAGAAAGTAGTTGAACTTTCGGATCAGCTAAATAATTTATCTACGAAGGTAGATGATAATCTGAATGACACAAAACCGGTAGTCTTTAATAACACAGAAGAGAGCGAACAAATTAGGAAACTGAAACAAAATCTGAATCAAATTGATACGCAACACCAAAGAGAAATCCGGGAAGTACAAGATCAGCTAACACATGTAATACAAGAATTACGTATTTCAGAGGATACTCGTGCCCCAACTTGGGAAGAGGGACTTAGAAACACGGAAAAGCCGCAAAATAATAACACAGGGCATTTCGGAAGTTATGAAAGAAATTGGCAATGTGCACCGAATTTTGAGATGGAACGGCCGACACGACCTAACAATGACCGATATGCTACTCGCCGACACGATGATTTTGACTATAAGCTGTTCATTACTACACGTAAATTCAAAACATTTAAGAATTCTGCCAACGACATTCATCCACAAGCATGGCTCCATCAATTCTCTCATTGTTTTCCTCCCAACTGGTCGTTAGAACACAGATTAGAATTCATGTGTGGCTATTTAGAGAATGAACCGGCTGTAAGAATGCGATCGGTAATTCACGATTGCCACAGTGAAGGAGAATTTTACCATGCCTTCCTCTCAGCATATTGGTCTCAAGCCACACAAGACCGGGTAAAACATGGTATCATAATGATGAAACATTTCGAACAATCTGAATTCTCCAGTCTTGTGAAATATTTTGAAGACATGTTGCACAAGAATCAATACCTGTCAATCCCATACAGCCCCTCAGAACTCATCCGCATTTGCTTAATCAAACTGCCTGAACATTTACGACATATTATTTTGGCAGGACGTTGCAAAGACGACATTGAAGCATTTCAGGGACTTTTACAAGAATTAGAAATTGACACTGACAATCGCGGAACGCGAAAGCAGGAACACAACAATTACAGGTCACATCCGTCGCAATTCCGCGATGAAAGAAGTAATAACTTGACACGACAAGGCTATTCTCACAACGCAAATCGTGACCAAAACAGACACCACCCATATGACAACCATTGGCAGAGTAATAGTTACAGAGAAAGATCGCATTTCCGTAGTAATAAATATGACAGAGATAACCATAGAAACAGACAATATGGTAATCAGAACTATTATTATCAAGGGAGACAGAATAATTTCAGACGCAACAGTTCAGCGCGCAGTTACGATTCAGGGAGAAATTCTCCACCACGTGACCGACACGAAAGAAACTGTGTAAACTACCGACAAAACGACAGACCTGAATTTCATCAGAACTGGCGGGATTCTAACAGAGCTGGGCCCTCTCGGCAAGGCGAATTCGTAGAAGTTAGGTCTCCTAATCCCATTAACGACGCGCGCCAACAAAGAGACAGACAATGACTCGCGCCGCAGGCACCCACGTGCGCCGGCTGGCTCAGAGAAAAATAACATAGACGCTAACCTTGTGAAAAATTCCAGTATTCTTCACTGACGTATACTGCATGATAATTGCGTTCAACCTGAAATTCTGAGTACTTTGAAGAGTAAAAGATTGTACCACATTTCACTTGTAAAACCGTTTATTGAAAGATAATCTGCCTTTTAACTTTGTCTTTGCCATAAAACGTTTCACTTCACGTTACTAGTATGCTTTAGAAACTGTTACCATGCAACAATGTTTGAAGTTAAATATCCAGCCAAGAACCAAGAGAAATTATTTAAACAGAAATTACGAATGCATTGTTATTGCGAACAGACGACACAGTGTAATTGTGTGTGTACATTCTTGCTTGTTTGTTGCACGATTACGTAACGACTATAAGGCTCACATACTTAGAACATTTACCAGTACTGCTAATGAGATTTTAATGCAACATTTTGGTTTATTTGAAAATACATTCTGGGTTTAATGTACTTTCTGAGAGATACCAGATGACACAGAGGTTAGTTTATGTGACAGCTACACGATTTTTATCACGACGCTACTAATGAGTGACAATTTACAATGTTGCTTTTGCGGTGTATCTGTTTTATATCTGCACAGTTTTCTGAATTCTTCTGGAAATCAAAACATGTTTTATTAGTAACTTTTGTGGTATAGCTACAAGGAGACAGCCTTTTCCATAGCACAACAATACGTTACAGCACAGTACTTTCATCATCACAACAATAAGCGTAATAACTAAGATATCTCTACGCAAAGCATTTCACTTTTGTTTATCATGAGGTAAGTACATTGGCTTCTGCAGAACTTAGCTTTTGGAGGAAAATAACGACACTTTCACAGAGATTATCTTACAACAATATGCACATTTAGCGCTACAGGACACGCATTTCAGTGATCAATTTTATACTTAAAACATTTATTTTTAAAGATTTTTGAATTACAAAGAAAGTTTTCCGTGATATATTTCATTCCATTGGTGTAATCTGTAACACCTGAGGGTATAATTACATTAATCCTCAGGGGGGTACACGTTTACTTTGTGTACCATGTGTGTGGCAACCACAAGGAACCCTAGCTAATATGGTATTTGCTTATACAACTTTACACATCGGTACCATATTTCTCTAACACACAAATTACACAGCTATCCGATCATTTAACTGAGAGAGACAAACATTTATTTTTACTATATCAGTGACAGATGTTTACGCAATTACACAGTTGGGTAACTTCAAACTTATGAAATTGTATTTTGTCTGTACTGTGTAAACTGTTCATATTTTTTCGGAACCATTGTGATACTATGAGAGCTTTGAATGATGTATTTGGTATGAGATCATGATTTTTAAAGTACGTTTGAGGCAGCTGACACTATTGAAATGAGCAGAGAATTTTCTTTAGGTTTTGACATTATTGGAGCAAGCTACGACGATTTTGAGATTTGACTGAGGTGTTATGATGTTATTTTTACGACGACGATGTGTATTATGTTGTTGAGGAATGTTTATTAGGCTACGTATTTCTCACGATGAAATATTGAAGAAGTGTCGACGAATATGTATATGTGTAATGAGGTAAGGAATAATGAGTAGTGTTTAGGGACTCTGATTTATGAAAAGGATGTTGGAAACCAAGAATCGTACTTTAAGAGTTATGACATGTGTGAATCATGTGTGAATGTATCACAATGCCACTGAACATTTTTGGACACTGTTATATTCATAGGATTTTGTTTCTACACATTTGCAAAGTAAATTCTCGACCTGTGAAATTTTGTAGCGGTAAATATTTCCGTACGAAAGTTAAGTGACCACCTGCACGTAATGCGTCGCGGGCACCCAGCTGTGTCAGACGCCTGGAGAAAAAGCCATTATTGCGAGCCCTTTTCAGCAGCACAGGTAGAAAAAAAAAAGGGGACGTGGGACGTGTCAAACACCTGGAGAACAAGCCATTAGGGTGTGCCTTTCATCGCTAATGCGACACCCTCGTTACTTGAAAACATATGATTACTCGCACTTTGTGCTAATTACTGAAATGCTTATGAATTGATGGGAAATATTCGTACATCTGCACACCTGATTACGACAAGCGTCTTTCTACGAGAGGTGAGAGAGTTTCTACTAACTTATGAAATGTCACATGACTATTGAATGATATTTTTATGCTTTGGTTTGCGTAATTGCTTATTTCATTTGATATCTGGTTTCCAGCTGTGTTGCAGCATTGCTTTTATAAAATGAAATGCATTTGCTAATGTGAACACTTTCTGTCAACAGATCTATTAAATAATTATTTTATGATCCACATTCTTAAAAAAAAGGAGCACTTGGAAAGGAAAGAACAGTAAGAAGGAACTAGTAACTGCATTCATAATTTTCTTTTCAAGTAATTGGTAACTTTTTGGTAGAATAACTTCTTGTGGTGCACCACTTTAATTACTTAGACATTGAGATGTGATTATACATTTCCCTTATCTGCATTGTTATCTTTAGTGTACTATTTTTTCTGCTTGAGCTATGTCATGTTTAGATATAAGCTGCTGTTTGCCAGGCATAGTGCTACTGAACTTTAATTTGTGTTACTCTGCTAAGCCAGATTTATTTTTTTTGTTTTGTTTGCTGCTCATTGCCTTATATTAGTTGTAATTTATGCTGCTTGCTTTGCCTTTTGTATTTTTTATCATTGCTGTTTGTATTAATTGTTTTGTGCTGCTGCATTGCCTCGTCCCTTAGTTTAATACCTGAGCTCAGTAGATTTAAGTTAGCTTAAGAGGGGGTAGACTATATAAGAAACGAACTATAGAGAATAGGGGAAGAATGCTTTGAAAGTTACATGAAAACGGTTTGGGCCTAAATGAGTATTGTACAATGAGCCATATTTATTTTGAAAGAAATATGAATAGAATCCAGAAAGCAGGTATAGATAGGACTTTTTGGGAATAATGACGAATGAAGGAGATCTCCGAGAAATAATGCAAAATACTGCAGTACCACAAACCCTGTCCTTTCTTTTTGTGTTATCCCACTATGTGTTTGTGTACCCTTGAGTATTTGTTTTCTTCCTGTCTCTGTGTACTGTTTCATAGAATTTTTTTTCTCTTCTAATACTAAGCTATATTCACTATGATGAGCAATACTGTTATCCTCAAATATAATTGGCATTCATAATATGTTATTTACCTTATAAATATGCTTACACATTATTTATTCTGTTTAAATGCTCATGTGTGAAGTTGATGTTTCAGTAATTATTCGGATCTTCTATGTATGTACTCATGTCATAATTCCTGTAACACTGACGTATATGTCTATTTCTATTCTTTTGTAAAGCCTGTACTACAAATGTTATCTGTATTGTTATGTTCTTTAATGATGTATTTTGTACCTTTGTTATTGTATTCTTCTGTTATAAAATTGTAATTGTCACCAGTTCATGATATTATTAACTTGTAAGTTACATTTCACTGCACACGTTTCTGTTGGTCATAGTATGTGGACAATATGTGAGAAGTAGGGACTGTTAGTGTTTGCACGTGTGTTACTAATTCAGCAAGGGACTGGATAACAGCATTGCTGGTTCTAAGGACATTTCAAACAAATTTTTTTGTGAGTGGACATGTGGTGGTTTATGGACTTGCCATATTCTCCACAAGACTCTTCGAGGGTGATTGTGCACCTGCACAGTCGCAACAGATGGCTGCTGGCCGTCTCTACAAGGACTACAGTGGGTCTGCACCTTCGATGGCCCACCAATACCGTAATCTCTACAAGGACTACAGTGGGTCTACATCTTTGATGGCCCACCAATACCATTATCTCTACAAGGACTACAGTGGGTCTGCACCTCTGGTGGCCCACCAATACCATACTCTCTACCAGGACTACAGTGGGTCTGCTCAGTGATGACCTACCTACCAATATTCTTCAAAACGTCGAATGACTCTGCTGTGGGTTTGCTCTGTTGTGGCCCATTACCTGTCTGCATGTCGAGAGTCAGCACTGTCTTTCCATTGGAAGGACAACACTACTTCTTCAAGACTGCATGGAAATCCACTACTTCTGTGTGCATTTTCTTTTACTGCTCAGACTTTGAGAAAGACACTGCTATTCTCCTGTTATGTACGATTAGGACTGTCTTTATGGACTGTGAGACAATTTTAGCTTTTGACCAACAATGTATCAATAAGTGTGTGCATTTTATATCTTTGTTACTGTAATTGTGAAAAATTTTTGTCAAATCTGTATTGGCCAGTGCCCAACACCATTTGTAAAAATTTTTGTGGGGAGCATGGGGGCTATGTAAGTAGGCTGTTTATGTTTTCTCTATTATGTAAGTAGGCTGTTTATGTTTTCTCTATGTAAGTAGGCTGTTTAGGTTTTTTATTGGTAACGCCACCTCTGTATGACAATCACTGGCTGTGCTGTGGGCAGTCTGTGGCTAGTTTGCATTGTTGTCTGCCATTGTAGTGTTGGGCAGCGGCAGCTGGATGTGAACAGCGCGTAGCGTTGGGCAGTTGGAGGTGAGCCGCCAGCAGTGGTGGATGTGGGGAGAGAGATGGCGGAGTTTTGAAATTTGGCATGAACTGATATATATATTATGACTTGTGATGATATTAAGGTAAATACATTGTTTGTTTTCTATTAATATCTTTCATTTGCTAACTATCCCTATCAGTAGTTAGTGCCTTCAGTAGTTTGAATCTTTTATTTAGCTGGCAGTAGTGGCGCTCGCTGTATTGCAGTAGCTTGAGCAGCGAAGATTTTTGTGAGGTAAGTGATTTGTGAAAGGTATAGTTTAATGTTGTCAGGGCCATTCTTTAGTAGGAAATTTTGAAAGTCAGATTGCGTTGCGCTAAAAATATTGTGTGTCAGGTTAAGCACAGTCCTGTATAATTGTTAAAAGGGGACGTTTCAATCTTAACAGATGAAGAAGAGATTGAAGAAATGTATGAGGGGACACAACATTATTCATATAGTTAAGGAGACGAACATTTAATAGTCGCGAGGAACTGGAATTCGTAAGTACGAAATGGAAGAGACGGAAAAATAGTAAGTGAGTGTGCACTGGATGAAGGAATGAAGGTGGATGCCACCTTGTAGAATTTTGTGTAGAAGAGTATTCTAATTAAAAACATAATGTCAATTAATTAAACACAGTTGGACAAGCACTGACGGCGTTACACCCAACTCAAATGAAATACCAAACTCGCCAATGAATTTAAGAAGACTGGCGAGCATTGAATAAGTAATTTGACAGACACGTAACCTATAAAATGATGTGGAAGAAAGTGTGGCATTTTTACATAAACAGTAAAGCAGTGTGTAATGACTTTTGTTTTCCATGACATAAAATACGAAACATCACGTGTGTCAAACGGTAAATATGGCTTTCGATTGCTATTATCACAGTGATTCAAGGTGACCATGTTGATGCGGCCCAAAGCAGCCCTATACAAAACAATAAGAGACGTTGTCAGTACTTATGTGTCTAATGTATTGTAAAATGCAGTGCACTGACAGGACTTTATGCACTGACAGGACTTTATGCCGATTCCCTCCACAACACTTGCTTCTGAGTATAGTAGCATGTAAGTGTGTATAACAAAGGCTGGTAATGGCTTGGACTATCATAAATGCTGCCTCTGGATCACGGGTTCCCGGGTTCGATTCCCGGTAGGATTGGGGATTCTCCCTGACCGAGGACTGGGTGTTTGTGTTGTCCTCATCATTTCGTCATCATCAGCATCTGTGAGAGTGATTAGATTGGACTGTGGAAAAAAATGGACTGTGTAGAAATTGGGACTTCGTACGGGCGCTGATGACCGCGCAGATGAGCGCCCCATAAATCAGCCATCATCACTATCAGAAATTATGTCGTTGTTTATCAGACAGCAAGGACAGTATTAATACATAAAATAAACACTCAAAATCTTTCCAATTACTCTGTTAAACATTGAGTTTCACTCTAGCACTTTTATGAAGAACATGAAGCAGTACAATAATGACCGAAAAGAAATATTTTCAGCACCGTATTTCACACAGTGCCATCGTATCTCAGGTAAATTGAAGGACGAGGGACGAGAAAGGAAAGGGAAGGCAAGGAATAACTGATATCAGCTGCATCAGGACTTTGTGCGTATCAGCGGCTACGAGTGTCAATGTGTACCGGACCGCTTCCTGGGCAGGCACACTGTTTATCACCACTGTGTGGACTGTCTCGGCACGTCTCTCGGCCGATCCACGTTCCCACCCCACGCTATCTACCTACAGTCTCTGTCCACGTCCTCCATGCTCGCTACTTGTGCTTCTGCGCTGAATGCGGTGGATCCATTGCACATCGAGGCGAATCAAATATATGAATTCATCGTGTCTTTTCTTTCGGACATGTCCGAAAGAGCAGATACCGTGCAGTTATAATTATAATTGTCGTATCTAACTAGATGGAACACGACTGACAAAGAGACCAAACGGCAGCTCTCGAATTTTTGTATGTCAAGTTCAGAACTCAAATATCAATTTCCCAAAACCGTTTGATCCAACTATCAAAAATTATCGACAAATCGTCTTTGATGTTTTCTGATCGCCCTTAGTACCCTAAAGTGATATCTACATACTTATGGACAGGTAACATAGCACTGTGCAGAATGATCACCTGCCATGGAGGGGGGTAGTGATCGACTTCCAGCTGACGCAGTTTTTTTTAAATAAAGGTGCATATTCCACAAGCATTTCTGAGGTGCAGAAAAAAAAAGATTTTTTAAAAATTCTTACTGATGTTTTTGTATTTCAATAATACTTTATTGGCAATTTTTACATAAGATAACCAATAACAAAATGATATTTGCAATGAAAAGAGGTTTTTTCGTGTGCAATATATAATTAGAAACAAGAGGGTGCGCGTTTTTCATAAATTGGTTCAAATGGCTCTGAGCACTATGGAACTTCTGACGTCAACAGTCCCCTAGAACTTAGAACTACTTAAACCTGACTAACCTAAGGACGTCACACACATCCACGCCCAAGGCAGGATTCCAACGTGCGACTGTAGCGGTCACGCGGTTCCAGACTGTAGCGCCTAGAACCGCTCGGCCACTCCGGTCGGCCGTTTTTCATAAAAATGACAAGTATATATGTTTCTAGAGTGAAATTTTCACTCTACAGCGGAGTGTGCGCTGATATGAAACTTCCGGCAGATTAAAACTGTGTGCCGGACCGAGAGTCGAACTCGGGACCTTTGCCTTTCGCGGGTAAGTGCTCTACCGACTGTTTCTAGAAACAACCTCTTGGCTGTGGCTAAGCCATGTCTCCGCAATATCCTTTCTTTCAGGAGTGCTAGTTCTGCAAGGTTCGCAGGAGAGCTTCTGTAAAATTTGGAAGGTAGGTGACGAGGTACTGGCAGAAGTAAAGCTGTGAGGACGGGGCGTGAGTCGTGCTTGGTTAGCTCAGTCGGTAGGCAAAGGTCCCGAGTTCGAGTCTCGGTCCGGCACACAGTTTCAATCTGCCAGAAAGTTTCAAGTATATATGTGTTAATTAGTGCACTTTTTATGAATTTTATATTTAAATGAAGTAGCTACTCAAACTCAATGCAAAAGGAAAAACGAAAAAAATTATCATCTAAAGGAGACTTGAAGCCTTCATCGAGCAGATACCTTTCTCTAGCGCTACTGAATATTTTCATCTTCTTGTATTTTACGCTTCATGGTGTAAGTAGGCTGTTTAGGTTTTCTTATTGGTAACGCCACGTAGCGCTCTCTATGAAAATCACTGGCTGTGCTGTGTCCAGTCTGTGGCTAGTTTGCATTGTTGTCTGCCATTGTAGTGTTGGGCAGCTGGATGTGAACAGCGCGTAGCGTTGCGCAGTTGGAGGTGAGCCGCCAGCAGTGGTGGATGTGCGGAAGTGAGATGGCGGATTTTTGAGAGCGGATGATCTGAACGTGTGTCCATCAGAAACCGTACATTTGTAAGAATGGATGTCATGAACTGCTACATATATTATGACTTTTGAAAACTATTAAGGTAAATACATTGTTTGTTCTCTATGAAAATCTTTCTTTTGCTAACTGTGCCTATCAGTAGTTAGTGCCTTCCGTAGTTTGAATCTTTTATTTAGCTGGCAGTAGTGGCGCTCGCTGTATTGCAGTAGTTCGAGTAACGAAGATTTTTGTGAGGTAAGTGATTTGTGAAAGGTATAGGTTATTGTTAGTCAAGGCCATTCTCTTGTAGGGATTACTGAAAGTCAGATTGTGTTGCGCTAAAAATATATTGTGTGTCAGAACAAGCACAGTCATGTATAATTTTTCTAAGTGGACGTTCCAATGGAAATACTCTATAGTGGTCCAGTCCCAGCCACATAAAGTCACCAGGGGTGGAGACAGTCAGATTGCAGAGGTGAGGACCTGTCTACGCTCTAGAGGGCCCAGAAAACATGATTAACAAAAACACGTCTATTAAGCAGTAATACAGGATTCTCTCCCAAGGCGCCGTACTGCAGCTGCGCCAGCACTGTGGTGGCTTCACCAGTAAGGGCAGATCAAGATTTGCATTACTTGCAATTCCACCACTGCAGCATGGCAACAGGTGGCTGCAGTTACGTCACTCGATGCTCATCGACCCACGGACGCCGGTGGCCTCCAGCTCTAAGTATCAATCTCCGAAGTGCTCAGGAGACAAGCCCGCACATCCACCTCGAGTACTCGCTGTCACACAGGGGTCAGCCTACAGCTCCCAATTTAGGAATAGCTGCTGGTAGCATCGCTGTGGCCACAAGAACAGGATGAGCAGTTGCTGTGGCCCTCCCTCTTGCAAGCAGATGATGGTCAACCTCCTGGTCATGCAGGTCAAGCCTCCAGCAGGGCTGCAGGCTGATGGCAGTCTCCGCATCCCATCAGTATTGCCTCGGAAGTTGGCACTGTAGAGTATTTCCAGGAGGCTTGTGGCTCCACAGATGATGGAAGACGGCTAGGCATGTCGAGGGTCGCCTGCCCTAGCCTTCCCTCTCACTGTATGGCTGAAACTGAAACAAAGAGTGTTCAAAAATGGTTCAAATGGCTCTAAGCACTATGGGATTTGACATATGAGGTCATCAGCCCCTACACTTAGAACTACTTAAACCTAACTAACCTAAGGACATCACACACGTCCAAGCTCGAGGCAGGATTCGAACCTGCAACCGTAGCAGCAGTGCGGTTCCAGACTGAAGCGCCTAGAACCGCTTGGCTATAGTGGCCGGCGACAAAGAGTGTTCATTGGGCAGTCACCAGTCAGCATTCAGAAAACGAGATATTCGTTAAGAAGGTTGGGGTATTTATGCTAGCGCCGTCTGTGCGCTCTATGGCAGTGCGGCTGACAATGACATGTGTAATGGATCTCCCTCCTCAGCTCTCATTACTTGCTTCAAACTTTCACAACTTCACTTTTCAGAGGGTCTTTTCCGCTGGTTCGGCACTTGAATACTTATTGTTGCGTTGGGCGTAGACCTTCCTTCCGACACTGTGCTTTGCCACTAGTATGACTGTGTCTCTTGGATACGACGATGACATCGTGCTTCACTTGCAGATTTGGGCACTTAGTCGTTCCCTGGTGTTGCAACAGTTTTCGCATTTGCCACAGCTCGTGCAGTGTTTCCCTTAGCAGGTACTCTGTTGGTCATTGACACAGATCTTTCGGCTTCTGGGAGTTGCCAAGGTAGAACTTGTTCATTTTTTTAGTGAATGCCGAGGTATTCTCCTGGGGAGTAACAGTTCCCCCTTCCATCAAAAAATTCGTCTCGAATTTTTCGGTTTGGGGTACCATTAATAAACTTGTTACTCATACTTTGCATCAGTAAAACAATTCCAATTATTCTTTTATTACCATTCAACTAATCGATAAATAGGTCTTTGCAGAAGCCATGTATTACGCACTGACATAATTATTCATATACTTATAGGTTAAACTATTAATTTACATGTCATTCTCATACTGTCTCCGAGCTTTATTTAGAAACCACAACGGGTATTGGGTGCGCAGGTAAATCTCAGCAGTGTACTGACTTCCCTTTAAAACAGAAGTAAATTACTCAAATCGCAATCGGACCAACTACACCACTGTTAGATGTGATGTTTACGGTCGTGATACTACAAGGTTGTTCAAAAATGGTTCAAATGGCTCTAAGCACTACGGGACGTAATATCTGAGGTCATCAGTCCCCTAGACTTAGAAGTACGTAAACCTAACTAACCTAAGAACATCAGACACATCCATGCCCGAGGTACTATTCGAACCTGCGACCGTAGTAGCCGCGTGGTTCCGGACTGAAGTGCCTAGAACCGCTCGGCCACAGCTGCCGGCTACGATGTTGTCTATCGCGGTATTCCTGTATGTGTTGGAACATTCGTTCGGCTGTAATTCTCCCTAGTTCGTCTGATGAGTGTAGAAACTCTGCATTCCAGACACTGTTTAGGAACGTTAAGTGTTAGGTAAGCAGCATCTCTAACTGCTTCTCGAGCCACAGTAACATAGGTTGTTTCCACTTACATTGGTCGTACCAATGGTGGTAGCTGACAGATAAGGCATCGCACCTACTAAGTCACAAGTTGTGTCATTTATTATTATTCCGCTATCCCATAGTTCTAAGGTATTTATTCCTGTTAGTTTCCCGTTTTCACAACAGCTTGCCATGACTTTTTCCTGTAGAAAAACTGAGTAGATCTAGTGTGTGTCTACTTTCTGGAAACGTGCACATAGTATTAACACTTCCCTTTGACATTCACTTGCTTTGGCTTTTCCCAGGAATAACTCGACCTTTTATGTCTGTATGCCAGTCTGTATTATCCTACTTGGGCAGATAGTAATACTTACCCTCTGGCATCTCTATAGGGCTTCCAACGACGTTGGGGCATAGCCATATCTCTGCTCTGAAATTATTTATTCATCATTCTTCCCAAATGACTAGACAGGGATATGTGGTAAAGGAATGATACGGCGCAATGACACCTAATACTGGGGATCGAATTAACACATGTAACTTTGCACCATCGAAACTCATTTCAACGATGGGCATGTGGTAGAATAGCGCCAAATTTGCTTCTCTTGGTTCTAGTATGGACCGTAATTCTGAAGCAAAGTTCTTTTTGCGCTTTGCTTAGGCCAATTATGAACTCTGTGGCGGCAATAACACAGAACTTAGCTGTCCACGGATGGCGTGATGCACTGCTTCTCGTAGCGTAGTTACTTCCATCCTTGCTTGTAGCAACCTAGCTACGGCCACTCTCGTATCCAACGCGTGCGGTCGATTTTGCACTGTCTGTAAGTCACCGTTTAAGGCCTGTACAGTATCTCGTGTGTTTTGCACCAGTACGGCAATTAATCCTCGCACTATCCTGATGGTTTTTACCACATGATCTTCTAAGTTTGACAAGTGAGTGGTATGCCATTCACTCTGTATCTAATAGCCTCGCTGTCAGCTGTATCAAACACTTGTTTTAGTACTTTCCCAACAGTATCTAACCAACTGTTCTTCTTACATAACAAGGTTCATGGCACCAGGTCCATTACCTATGTAGGCTGTTCCCTTAGTTTTCGACGGCCGCTGTGGCCGCGCGGTTCTAGGCGCTTCAGTCCGGAACCGCGTTGCTGCTACAGTCGCAGGTTCGAATCCTGCCTCGGGCATGGATGTGTGTGATGTCCTTAGGTTAGTTGGTTTAAGTAGTTCTAAGTCCAAGGGACTGATGACCTCAGATGTTAAGTCCCATAGTGCTTAGAGCCATATGAACTATTTTTGAACCTTAGGTTTTCCTCTGAGAGTTGTAAACCTCAATATTACCCATGTACTTTGGTTAAAATTCCCTCCTACTTTGCTTCTTGTTGCAACTCTCCAAACTCATCTTCTAATCTATGGACTTCATTCCTCACGTCCCAGCATGGAAATCAAAGCTCCCACCGATGGCATGTCAGCAGGACATCTGGATGCCTAGATAACAGTCTGGAGAGGCTGGATCTGTAACAGAGTTTTTACTCTCCTTCTGGTGACGTGCAGCATCAATATGATCACTATACTCTTCCAGGACCCTCATTCTGGCATGCAAATAGGGAGAGAGAAACCTTTATTATTATCTCCCCCTCTCCTCAGAAGGCGAGATTACCCGGACGGAACTCTACAACATCCATATACAAAACGTTCTAACGATCTGTCGATAATGAAAACTATACACTTCAAAACTTTTTAGATGTACTCGAGTCACAAGTCGTCTGTTTCTTCTTTGTTCCACGAGGCTTCACATACTGCAGATGCCACTGGTACCTGTGGCAATGCGTCTTCAGCTCCCTTAAAAGTCTTAATATATCCTACATGAATCACTGATGTCTTCATTGGCATCCGTATTTTAACACTGATTGGTAATGTCATTTCCAGTACTTGGTATAGCCCAAGTTACTGGGTTGGAATTCCTTAGTTTTGAGTTTTGGTATATGTGGATTGGCCTTTCGGTATATGTGGATTGACCAACTCTGTATTGTGGTAACTTCCCTACATGTTGACCTATCTGATCTTGTAATTCTAAGGCTTTTGTATTTGCGCATTTCACTTATTGTCAAAATTCTCGTGATTTCTTACCAAACTTTTTTACTATTTTGATATCGGATCTAAAATTTGGCTTAATCACTTCAGAACATGAAAACATTTTTCTCCCACACATTATCTCACATAGCCGAAGACCAATATCTGTATGAACTTCAGCATTGTATGCAGCAGATACAAATTTAAACATACGTACCAATTTTTATGTTTAGTGCTAATGTGATAGCTTGTCTGAAGTTTACTAAGTCTTAAGCAACTGTATTCACTTTTTGGCTAGGAATTGCAACCACTTCTAAATAACATGAGAAATGGTCAGTCCAGTCGATATGTATTTATTTCATTAAATGGGCCTAAAATGCCCATCCCAACTATTTCAAATTGTTCAGTAATTTCTGATAGATATTGTAATGGAATCGGTCAGTGGCTTTGATCAGTTCACTGTGCACAAGGTACGCAGTTCCTGGCATATTGCTTGACATCTCGTTTTCTAGTGCTGCACGAAAATTTTTCAGCTATTTGTCTATCAAAAATGGTTCAAATGGCTCTGAGCACTATGGGACTTAACTGCTGAGGTCATCAGTCCCCTAGAACTTAGAACCATTTAAACCTAACTAACCTAAGGACATCACACACATCCATGCCCGAGGCAGGATTCGAACCTGCGACCGTAGCGGTCGTGCGGTTCCAGACTGTAGCACCTTTAACCTCTCGGCCACTCCGGCCGGCCAGTTTTTGCAGAACTGTAATTTTCCTACTCAAACTTTCCGCATCAATATGCTTTTTTCTGCCTTGTGAACTATATTGTAATCAAATTCACTCAGATATAGTGCCCACCTTGTTAATCGGCTGCAGCAGGGATCCTTTAGTCCTAACATCCATCTGCGGTCATAACACTGAGGCTGATGACATTGTTTCCTGATGTGGCCCATGCACTCACATCTAAAACACGTTTGCTCTGTCTTCGTGTAGCAATGTCCATCTCCTCCATCTGTGTAGCAATCCTAATGGCAACAGACGGGTCACTTGGATTCTCCATTCTGAACCACCTTGACATATTACCAGAAATGGCTCTCAAAAATACATCCAAAGCCATATTATCTGCCTCACGTAGAATCAGTCTATCGACCTCCACATTCTGCGTTAGTTCACATGCTTGGGAGTTCAGGTTCCTAATCCTGTCAGAGAAGGATTACATTAATTCCCTGTGCTTCCGTGATAGTCCATTCCTTAAAGAACCTTGTGCTGCTCTGCTCCCAGTACCCCTGTACTGGGATGTTAACCTGTTCATCAAATTTTTTGGATACTAAGGATCTCCGAGTACATAACTTACGTCTTCACATCCCCCACTAACCTTAATTTAGCCATACAGAAGGACATTTCTTCCAACCATTATCCCGATTTAGCGGCAGCCTTTAACAAAGATAGATACATACTTGATTGTTTTCCCCAAAAATGGCACTATGAGGTTAGATGCTGCGGGATAGATGGAATGAGTAGATACACTCAATACGCTTTTATTTTGGCCTGAATCATGGACTCCATGTCCCACTACGGCTTCCCATTGTTCTATTCTCTTACGCAACGCTACATCATCTTGCCCCTGTTGCAGTGTAGTTTCTAACAAGGCGGCTGCCCCTTCAAATCTTTCAACCATTGCATTCAGAGTCGCTGCTGGCGTGTCTGGAAATTGTGTAAACTAAAGCTGCCGTTACGACAGAAAAGAAAGAAACTGCAGTAGGCAAAAAACAACTAAACTACACTTAACGTTTACGCTGTGCAGTATCCCAACGAGACTCTTTGCCCTGGACTGCCCTCTGACCAACCCTTATACACGTATGAGAGATAGCTGACACAGTTTGCAAGCATGACAGTTAATGCCTCGATAAATTACAATATGGCTGCAAGTAAGCTTGTCTAGTGTTCCCACGAACCTGAAACAAGGCTGCAGAGTCCTGTGGTATAACAAACGACACGTTCCACATACTATGAAGGCCTTCATGGCCAAAAAAAAAAAATACTCAACAAGAGAGCAAACAAATATCAGTCGTTCACCACACGACATTGTCACGAACTGCCATTCGTAGCTATTGAGATCACAGCGTACCTGCATAGACGGTCGGCTGCTGCCGTCCTAGGCATTTCGGTGTGGCACCAGGTGTAGACATTTCTACCACTGGCAACCACTTGCTTACACCAGATTTAGGTTCTAATGGTTCAAATGGCTCTGAGCACTATGGGACTTATCTTCTGAGGTCATCAGTCCCCTAGAACTTATAACTACTTAAACCTAACTAGCCTAAGGACATCACACACATCCATGCCCGAGGCAGGATCCGAACCTGCGACCGTAGCGGTCGCGCGGTTCCAGACTGAAGCGCCTAGAGCCGCTCGTCCACACAAGCCGGCTGAGATTTAGGGTTCTGGTCTCTAATCCCTACAGTTGTTAGCAGAGGGAGGGACAAGATACGGTGGTGGAGAGCTGACTAAACAAGTACATTATTGACAATAACAAGTTTCTTAAGCAGTAATGCAGGACTGTCTCCCAAGGCGGACACTGCAGTTGGATTGGCAGAGTAGCGCCCTCGGCAGTAGTGGGAGATCGACTGCAGTTCCACTGGTGCAGTAAGGCATCAGGTGTCAGTGGTTACATTACCAGGTCGCTATCGACCCATGGAAAATATCGAAGCGAATTTTCTCGAGAACTTTTGAGAGTTGCATCGAACAGCTAGTGATTGATAATTGAATTCTGAATTCCAGTAAATACAAAAATTCCCATGACTGCGTCGTCTCCTTGTAAGATTGAGAAATAATGGTCACATACGTAAACTCTTTCTTGTCTGCACGAACTCACTTTCATTATACTTTTGCAGTCATACAGATCTAAATACACCGTGCACTGATCTAAATGAACAACAGCGCCTACGTACGAGGGTAGTTTGAAAAGTTCTCGGAATCACCACGAGAGGTAAGCGTTAGCGCAACGAGTTGTTCACTTAATATTTATTGGACTGTTGCCTGTAAACACATTCCACGTCAGTGCTCTTGGAAGACAGCTGTGGTGCTGATGTGGCTCTGTTGCTGTTCCCGCGTAGTGATTTGTGAAGATGGAAAAAATTCGGGCAGTGATAAGTGCTTCGTAACGAAAGGTATAAAAGCAAAGGACATTCATGCCGATCTCCAGAATACACTGGGGCACTCTGCTCCTACATATTCAACTGTTGCCAAGTGGACAAATGAATTTAAATTTGGTGGGGAGAGCTTAGATGATGATCTGCGCAGTGGTCGGCCAAGATGTTTCACTACAGAAATCATTGCAAAAGTGCCAAAAATGGTCATGGAGGATGGCCGATTGAAAGTGCGTGAAACTGTTCACGCATGCAAGATGTCATTTGATAGGGTATATATCTTCGTAACTGAAGAATTATAAATGAAAAAATTATCTGCACGATGGGTTTCGCGACTCTTGACGCTGGATCTAAGACGCATGAGAATGGACATATCAGAACAAAATTACACGCCTTATTCTTTTCATATGGCTCCGTCAGACTTCTATGCCTTTCCAAAACTGAAAATTTTTCTTGATGGACGAAGATTCACTTCAAACGAAGAACTGATAGCCGGAGTTGACAATTATGTTGCAGTCTTGGAGGAAACTCATTTTCGAGATGTGATCGAGGCACTGGAACATCGTTGGACCAAGTGCATTAATCTACAAGGAGACTACACTGAGAAATACAAAACAGTTTTTCTGTTCCGTTCCGAGAGCTTTTCATTGTAGTTTCAATTAAAAGCTGCTCTGTGCAAAGTAGCATTATTTTGGTTTATACTCGGAGTCAAACAATATTCATATAGGTCTTACTTCCTCTTTTATTCAGTTGAACACTATAGTTTAAATAGTAATAATGATTCAAATATGTTACTATTTTGTAGAGAACAGAAAAAAAACAGCAAGCAGATGGCAAAAAACACACAATAAAGAATAAAGCTATTTTGAAAGTAATTCTTTGAATCATGGCTTTACTTGCGTTTGAATTTACTGGATAACTGAAGTACAATCAGACTAAGCCCTCATTAAGACTACAGCATACTTCTGACATACCACAGTTTGTGTTACGTGTCTGCCAACGGTCATGGCTTCTCGTTTGAAACTAAGACTTGACGTACACCTAACTTCCACAATAACTAGTAAATTACAAATAATCAATTAGCTCCGTAGTTCCAAAAGTACAGGAGCATACCCACTGACTGTCCGTTACACAGTACCCACTCACAAAATTCCGGCCTCATAAAGTTTCAGCCAAAATTACCTGTCTGACGAACTGAGAAATCTGCAGAAAATTTACCTAACTTCGGAAAGTTTCTTCTTTTTATTTCTCTTTCCTGTATTCACTTAAAAAGCATAGGTAATTTTAGACATTACGCACATCTGTTAGCAAAGAATGATAGTTTAGCGTACAATCAAGATACCCTTTGTTACGAACATTCAATAAACCCAGTCACTTCCATCGATGTAAATGGTTCAAATGGCTCTGAGCACTATGGGACTTAACATCTGTGGTCATCAGTCCACTAGAACTTAGAACTACTTAAACCTAATTAACCTAATGACATCACACACATCCATGCCCGAGGCAGGATTCGAACCTGCGACCGTAGCGGTCACGCGGTTCCAGACTGAAGCGCCTAGAACCGCACGGCCACACCGGCCGGCTCATCGATGTAAATAAAAACATCTTTGTGAATATTCCTGTGCATCCTGATATTCTGTCATGCAAGTACCCAAGAAACGTAGCGGTATAGCCATAACAAGCATAAAAATTTTGCGGACGTTAATCAGCAGAGTGCTTTATATTTAGATTTCATAGAATATTTGACACCTGACTAGACATTTCACTAATTTGCAGAAGTCCTCTCTCATACCTCAGTCTTATTCCGCAGTTATTCAGTCTGTCAAATGTACAGTTTTTATTTTCCGAGAATTAACTGCAGGAGACGTAAAGACGTTTTACCTTTTCCGACGTTCGGCGTCTCAGATAGCGAAATCCCTTCCACCAGAATGTCATCCAGAAATATTTTATCGACGTCTTCCCCGTCAGAACGTCTTACTCGTGGGGCAGTGTGACTATTGAGACTTCTTAATTAATTCCTTCATTCTGATTCTGAAGGAATTCATTACTCTCGCATGAATGGAGGAATCGAAAAAGGGGTCTCCATTTTCTCCATCTACTCTTTTTTCGGCGTGCTGTGTATTTCAGTCGAGCGATAAAGAAGTTTCACAAAAGATGTCGCAACTTTCAGTTAAGAAGTCTGAGGACTGCAAGAGATTCATTCTTAAACTGTAGTGAAGTCATCTTCTTACCTGGCGTTGAATGTCAGACTTTATGAATTCTCATTAGCATTGTACTCCGCAATCGCATCTTCTCTGACAATGAAGGTGGGAAATTCAAAGACTAATCACTGTACTCCTGGTACAGATATTACGCCAGCAGTAGACATAAAGCCGCCACTGATCTACCATGCGCGTCTTGCCCACCTGAAGACACTGGGGAAATCGATTTCCGTATCTGTCAGCTAACTAACGTACCAGTCTTCTATCTCCTGTAGATGGAATCAATACGTTTAGAAATATGCTAGTAATGAAACGCGTTTATTTTGTGAAAATAAGCGACTTTGTTGATTTTTCCATCATGTAAAAATAATGTGCTAGATTTAAAACTACTCTTTGTCTGTAACAATGTGTAGGTTTTATACGCGTTTGTGGTTTTGGTTGGCGATTATTGGAAACTGACTACGTTCTACGCAAGCTTTCCTGTCTCGTACTGTTGTGATATTAAATTGGAGATAGATTCATTTAAAAGACACACGGAAAGAAGTTATACTTTATAAAGTTTCTTTAAAAGATTTATAGTAACAGAGCAGAGAACTATAGCAAGTGTCATCACCTCTCTCCGTCCTGGAGTATCAAGGGGCCCCTTCTGGTGAGTCAGTCATCCATAATGTAAGTCGTGTCGTAAAATAGAGACAAATGGAAAGTCGTAATCTGCTGCGAGGTTTCGCTGTTTCCTAATTCAATCGTACAGCACGCAACGTAAGAGAGTGAAAAATAAATGAAAATCAGTCTGAAAGGGAAAATGATATTAAATAAAATCTTAATTTCAAACAACCTAAATATCTATGTAGTGAATTATTATTTTCACCATTTTGATTGTTGACTTACTCATTTTCATATCGCACATATTTAAATTGCTACATAAACGTCACCTACTGGACTCGTTCCTCCTTTTACTTAATAAAGTCTGCCTAGTGTACGGTACGTGTTCATACTGCGAAGTGTGATATATATATATATATATATATATATATATATATATATATATATATATATAATGACATGTTTTCAGCTTTTGCAACCCGCAGGAGTATTTTAGTTCACTCTAGCTAACTTTTCAGTGAATGTTATTATTCCCTGTTGTTTCTTTGTTGATTGTATTGCTATATCTAATCGTTTCTTTTTATTTTCAGAAAAAACATGTTCGTTATGTCCATTATCTTAATATGTTGCACCACCAGCACGCACTGTCACAGTTAGCTTAAAATTTTTATTTAATCTCTTTCTCATTTTTTCTGAACAGATATAGGCTTTAGCCCTCCTAGGTCCCATTGAAACTACCGCCCTTATTTGGAAATACCTCTCGAATTTTTCTCTTGATCGATTTACCCTCCACTTTCCTCCTTCTCTGTTTATAAGTGGAACACAGCATGTGTTTCAGGTCTTTTACCACTTCTAAAAACATTGTTTCATTATTCTCTAGTACTTATACTCCGCCTTCCATTTTCGGTGCCGTCTGTTCTGTAGTATGAGGTGCATTTAAGTTCTAAGCCCTCCGATTTTTTTTCTCCGGACTGGAAAGAGATAGAAACATGCGCATTGTTTTAAAATGAGGCCGCGTTCATTGTCAATACGTCCCAGAGATGGCAGCACCGTACGGCAGATGAAATTTTACCGCCAGCAGCGAGAATGAGAACTGTTTTAAATACTTAAAATGGCGACGTTTTCCTTACTTAAACAGCGTGCAATCATTCGTTTTCTGAATTTCTGTGGTGTGAAACCAATTGAAATTCATTGATAGTTGAAGGAGACATGTGGTGATGGAGTTATGGATGTGTCGAAAGTGCGTTCGTGGGTGCGACAGTTTAATTAAGGCAGAACATCATGTGACAACAAACCGAAACAACCTCGGGCTCGCACAAGCCGGTCTGACGACATGATCGAGAAATTGGAGATATTTGTTTTGGGGGATCGCCGAATGACTGTTGAACAGATCGCCTCCAGAGTTGGCATTTCTGTGGGTTCTGTGCACACAATCCTGCATGACGACCTGAAAATGCGAAAAGTGTCATCCAGGTGGGTGCCACGAATGCTGACGGACGACCACACGGCTGCCCATGTGGTATGTTGCCAAGCAATGTTGACGCGCAATGACAGCATGAATGGGACTTTCTTTTCGTCGGTTGTGACAATGGATGAGATGTGGATGCCATTTTTCAATCCAGAAACAAAGCGCCAGTCAGCTCAATGGAAGCACACAGATTCACCGCCACTAAAAAAATTTCGGGTAACCGCCAGTGCTGAAAAAATGATGGTGTCCGTGTTCTGGGACAGCGAGTGCGTAATCCTTACCCATTGCGTTCCAAAGGGCACTAAGGTAACAGGTGCATCCTACGAAAATGTTTTGAAGAACAAATTCCTTCCTGCACTGCAACAAAAACGTCCGGGAAGGGCTGCGCATGTGCTGTTTCACTAAGACAACGCACCCGCACATCGAGCTAATGTTGCGCAACAGTTTCTTCGAGATAACAACTTTGAAGTGATTCCTCATGGTCCCTAGGCACCTGACCTGGCTCCTAGTGACTTTTGGCTTTTTCCAACAATGAAAGACACTCTCCGTGGCCGCACATTCACCAGCCGTGCTGCTATTGCCTCAGCGATTTTCCAGTGGTCAAATCAGGCTCCTAAAGAAGCCTTCGCCGCTGCCGTGGAATCATGGCATCAGCGTTGTGAAAAATGTGTACGTCTGCAGGGCGATTACGTCGAGAAGTAACGCCAGTTTCATCGATTTCGGGTGAGTAGTCAATTAGAAAAAAAAAATCGGAGGCCTTAGAGCTTGAATGCACCTCGTATACCATGTATTTAGAATAAATTTCTTTATTTCCGTCTATGATCACGGAAGTTATAAAACCATAGTCAAAAAACAAACAAAAAATCAGCTCAGCATCGTCGCACGTAAATGAATATCGTTTATACTAGCGACGTTTTGCTCACAGCGCTACTGTTTAAAACAAGACAGTAGTGCTGTTAACAAAAGACTCTAATATAAACTGTTTCATTTTTGTGCGACGATGCTGAGATGATTTTGTGTTTATTGAGCCGTGCCGGGCACGCGCTCAGTTTATTGCTCCTCATCTTGTTTTCATGGTTCTGTCGCCTCGTTTTTCTTTTAATTCGATTTACTGACATCACTAGGTTGCTGGTTTGTTTGTCCATGAGTGGCAGCAGCAGAGTTTCTCGATAAGTGCACCGTCGTTCTGTCTCTGGAGCCACCGCTGGTACTTCGGGTCGTCGTGTGTCTGGAGTTCAGTTGGGAGCTCAGTAGAGACGCAGCAGCAATGAAGTGGGGGACGGAGCAGCAGTTAGGCCGGTATTACACTATCAAATTTCTTTGTCAAAGATTTGATCAAAGATGTGATCCAATATTCCGTCCAATATATTTGACAAAGATCTTTGACGTAGCGCTAGAAGGGGTATTACACTGTCATCAAATTTTTCGTCAAAGTTCAAGATGGCTGACAACAACTTGTTATTGAACCGCAGCAGTTCTACGTACTCCAATTGCATTGTGTGCACATGCGGAAAAGAAGTGGGGGGAAAAATGGAACCATACATACGAGGTTGACAGTCTTAAAAGTCCTGGGATTACAACTTGATAATAAATTCAGTTTGGAGGAGCACACCACAGAACTGCAGAAAGGCCTTAACAAATCTGTATTTGCAATTCGAGTGTTAGCAGACATAGGAAACATAAAAATGAAAAAGCTTGCATACTTTCATTCCGTAATGTCATGTGGGATAATATTTTGGGGGTAAATCTTGAAGTCAAACAAAAGTTTTCAAGGTCCAAAAGCGTGTAATACGTATTATTTGTGGAGTAAATTCACGGACCTCCTGCAGAAACCTCTTCAAAGAACTGGGTATACTAACTACTGCCTCTCAGTATATTTACTTCTTAATGAAATTTGTCGTAAATAATATATCTCTTTTTCCAACAAACAACTCAGTTCATACATACAATACCAGGAACAAAAATGATCTGCACAAGGACTTAAAGGCACTTACTTTAGTTCAGAATGGGGTCCACTACTCAGGAACACTCATCTTCAATAATTTGCCAACAACATAAAAAATTTAGTTAGAAATAAAGATCAGTTTAAAAGGAGCCTGAAAGACTTACTACTGGCCAACTCCTTCTACTCCATTGGCGAAATTTTTAATAGAAACAAATGATGTATTGTATTTATTCATACTATTAGTATTGTTATTTCAGCTTAAAAAATCGACATGTTCCACATCCACGAGGATCTCCTCGGCACGGATCTATGGAACGAAAACTAATCTAATCTGGGTGAAGCCGTGGGTTCTACGACGACACGATAAAAGCATTCAACAAAACTTGTTACGTGAGCTTACAGTGGAAGACGTCAAGTCGTACATCAATTACTTAAGAATGGATGAGCATACATTTCAGTATGTGCTCAATGAAGTGTATCCTCATATCACAAAGCACAATATTCACTTAAGAACTGCTACATCTTCAGAAGACAGGCTCACTATAACACTCCGATTCCTTGCTACAGGAGAGGGTTATGTTAGGTTGGGTTAGGTTAGGTCAGGTTAGGTCTCCAATCTTCTTAATCTATTTTTGTATTCAGGGTGCCTCACGTTGTAAAGCGCCTCATCAGCTTCAGACATCTCTATTAATTTTGTAGTTGTCGGCACACACCAATTGTATTTACCGGCAATGGTTATAAAAACACCACAGACGACAGAGCGCGGCAGCGATGCTAGCGCTCCATGTGGTAACATGTCACATTGCAGTGAACAGAAGACAAGCGGTTTCTTTGATCAAATATACAGCGAGGCCCTAGATTTGATCAAATATTGGACGACATTTGACAAAGTCCCTATTACACTATCAAATATCTTTGACAAAGATATTGGACAAAGAAATTTGATAGTGTAATACCGGCCTAAGGGATGGAGCGCCAGTGAGGTGCGGACAGCCAGTGCTCGCCGACCGTTAGCGAAACTTGAACTGTCCGTCGGAAGGAATGGTTGGTCGTTCGGTTGGTCCACTCATCGGCCGACGTGTATTTGGTCTTTTGACCGTTTCTGGGCCTCGTCAGTCACCTTACCGGACTTAGGTCTGTTCCTTCCTTTTTGCAGAGATGTCGTGGCAAATGGGCAAGAGTTACCTGTGCGTGGTTGGGTCCGAGCCAGTGTGCCCAGGTCGCCGTTCAAATCAAATGGCTCTGAGCACTATGGGACTTAACATCTGAGGGCATCAGTCCCCTAGAACCTAGAACTACTTAAACCTAACTAACCTAAGGACATCACACACATCCATGCCCGAGGCAGGATTCGAACCTGCGATTGTAGATGTCGCACGGTTCCAGACTGAAGCGCCTAGAACCACCCGGCCACCCCGCCGCAGGTCGCCTTGTTGTGGATTGGCAAGAGCGCCAACCCACTATGAGAGGAAGCCGAAAGGCACGCGTTTTCGCTCACGCAGGCTGGCGTGAGGTCTGGAACAGGTCAAGGAAATTTCGACTAGCAAAAAAAAGGACGTAGCTTTGGAATATTTTAATCCATAAATTGTGAACATCGCTCTTGACGGTACATGTTTTACAGCATCAATAGTAACTGGCGCCTTGCTAGGTCGTAGCAAATGACGTAGCTGAAGGCTATGCTAACTATCGTCTCGGCAAATGAGAGCGTAATTTGTCAGTGAACCATCGCTAGCAAAGTCGGCTGTACAATTGGGCGAGTGCTAGGAAGTCTCTCTAGATCTGCCGTGTGGCGGCGCTCGGTCAGCAATCACTGATAGTGGCGACACGCGGGTCCGACGTATACTAACGGACCGCGGCCGATTTAAAGGCTACCACCTAGCAAGTGTGGTGTCTGGCGGTGACACCACACGCCTTGTCTCAGAATTCCGAACGAACATCGAGTTGAGTCGGGTTGCAGCTGCAGTCAGCTTCGGACAGCCAAGACTCGCCCGACCGTTGCCGACACACCTAACTTGAGTAGAGACGACCCTGGTTGGTCGTTCGGTCGGTCGTCTCATTGGACGACGTGTATTTGGTCGCCGACGGCTTGTGGAAACTCTTTGTGTGTCGAATTTTCACAGTAATTGCTTTTACGACTGTTCGAATTCTTATGCAAATACGTTTACGTGGAACAAGTGTATAGTCCGTGATTTCCACTGAGCAGATAAATGCTGTCTGCCTACTGGAGTAGGCAGTGGTCGGTTGCGACAGAGGGAATTGATTAGGTTGTTGCTTGTTTCCTCAGCCGTCCCTATGTCGTGTTGCAACCCGACGGTTTAGTGCTACGATTGGCTGCCTGTCTCACTTAAACTGTTGTTAGTTCCCTCCCCAGACCGACCCACGGAACCCTTCTGAGCACCACTGTTTGTGATTGTCATTTTGTTTGGTCGCAGATACTGTGCCAGGCCTTCAGCCGCGTACTAATATTGTCTGTTTCATGTTTAGCATATGGCCTTCAGCCGAACTTCATGACAACTATTTTAAAATTAGGCCCTCAGCCGTGTATCTTTTAAAATTCTTGTTGCTCTATATTTAGGCCTTCAGCTGTGTTCGTTTCATAAGCTGTGGCTTTAATATGTAAATCCTTGTCTGTAAGGCTCCTCTTTAATTATCTTGAACTCTTGAAACGGTCTTCAGCCGTATTATGTAAATGTTTATCTTAAGGTGGTCTTTAATTATTCATGAGTAATTGTTTGGGCCTTCAGCCGACAAGATACTTTAAGTTTCCTTAAGATGTTTTTTTCTTTTCTACGGTGTAAAGGCTTATCTTTAAGGACTCTCTTTTACTAAATAAAAAAAAATTATCGGGCTTTCAGCTGAAGAATTAATTTGAATTTTCCTGAATATAGCCTTTATCCGAAATTTGTAAATCCTTTGCTCTTAAAGAATTTCCGTAGCTGGCCTTTAGCCGAGAAGATATTGCAGTTTTTCTTAAGTAAGGCCTTCAGCTGTTACGCTAAATCCTGGTGTTTCGAAGGAATCATTTAAACTTATTCTGGAGAAGTTACTTGGGTCCTCAGCCGTGAATTGATCTCTGTTGTTTTAAAGAGTAAATTGGGCATTGGTATGAGGAATAAAGTTGTGTTTGTTCTTGTATAACTAACAGTAATTGACCTTTGCCCCTTTCCACAACCTGATCCGCTCTCTCCTGCGCTACGACATTTCATTCATCTTTTACGACGCCGTTATAGCTCCCTTATATTGGGACATGGTTTTAAAACAGATCTACTGACGGAAACCGGTAGTTTGAGGACCTAACATTTTGTGATCACAGACGGCATTAAATTTATTCTACACTTTCAGCATCGCTGTTCGAATAGCGGCCATGTCGAAGCTTCTGAAGCGAGTTTGTTTTTTGTATTCAGGTCAATTGTTTCATCACTGCAAAAATATATATTATTCATTATCCTCCAGGCTGGTTCCATCTTACTAGGTCTTCCTATATATAAATGGTTGTAATTTAGCTTCAGAGACGTAGAAATTTGTCTGGTCCATTGATTTTCCATATCTCGTTCCTAGGGAGTCGCAGTATTGAAAACATTCTTTTCAGCTATTACAAAACTTTCAGGTTGACCACGTACTATTTGTAGTACCGCATTTCAATCAGATGTACAGCGTGCCACTACATCCAAAACGTGACATGCTACTATACTGTTTCAGTTGAAGCGATAGACTAGACTAGAGTTCAATAATCCTGTCAGCGCCATGTTGAAATTAAGGCTAATTGAACTGTATGAGACAGTCATGAAGAACTGTACGTACGGGTGTACATGTCGCAACTGGTTTTTAATACATTTACTGTCGGGAGTTCGTCATACATCTATCATGTTCTTTCTATTAATCGAATATAAGAACAACATAACACTGTGTCTTTAAAGTTCCTGTTATAAGCAGCTCTTGTGTGACTTGTCTTTACGGTGAGGTTGTACTGCACAGTGTTCCACTCGTAAGGAATCCCAGGAAAAACGTTATAAAATCTTAATAAAAGAGAATATCTAAGCAAATTTGTGCGTGACATACCCTTATGGCTGAGAAACGGAAGTAAATTACAAAAAGTCCTGGGAGTGATCTCCCCACAACGGCGCTGCATCTTCGTGCAGTTGCTGCCAGAGTAATTGGCGTGCAGTGATGGGCCAGCATTGTCCTGCCCTGGCTGAACTTCTTCGCGCTGTACCCGGGTTCCTCCCGGAGAGTTTGGCGCCATTTGGCGAAGTACAAGACTTTTGGTCAAGTGAATACAGGGTTCTAAATACAAAATCAAATAGGGGTAATGCAGGAGTAGGTTTAATAATGATTAAAAAATAGGAATTCGGGTAAGCTACTACAAACAATATAGTGAACGCATTATTGTGGCCAAGATAGACACGAAGCCCACGCCTACTACAATAGTACAAGTCTATGTGCCAACTAGCTCTGAAGATGACGAAGAAATTGAAGAAATGTATGATAAGATAAAAGAAATTACTGAGGTAGTGAAGGGAGACGAAAATTTAATAGTCATGGGTGACTGGAATTCGATAGTAGGAAAAGGAAGAGATGGAAACGTAGTAGGTGAATATGAATTGGGGGTAAGAAATGAAAGAGGAAGCCGCCTGGTAGAATTTTGCACGCAGCACAACTTAATCATAGCTAACACTTGGTTGAAGAATCTTAAAAGAAGATTGTATACATGGAAGAAGCCTGGAGATACTGACAGATTTCAGATAGATTATATAATGGTAAGACAGAGATTTAGGAACCAGGTTTTAAATTGTAGGACATTTCCAGGGGCAGATGTAGACTCTGACCATAATCTATTGGTTATGAACTGTAAATTAAAACTGAAGAAACTGCAAAGAGGTGGGAATTTAAGGAAATGGGACCTGGATAAACTGACTAAACCAGAGATTGTACAGAGTTTCAGGAAGAGCATAAGGGAACAATTGACAAGAATGAGGGAAAGAAATACAGTAGAAGAAGAATGGGTAGCTTTGAGGGATGAAATAGTGAAGGCAGCAGAGGATAAAGTAGGTAAAAAGACGAGGGCTAGTAGAAAGCCTTGGGTGACAGAAGAAATACTGAATTTAATTGATGAAAGGAGAAAATATAAAAATGCAGTAAATGAAGCAGGCAAAAAGGAGTACAAACGACTCAAAAATGAGATCGACAGGAAGCGCAAAATGGCTAAGCAGGATTGGCTGGAGGACAACGATGTAGAGGCTTATCTCACTAGGGCTAAGATAGATACTGCCTACAGGAAAATTAAAGAGACATTTGGAGAAAAAACGGCTGCAAAATACTAACGCGAATTCTTTACAGACGAATGGAAAAACTGGTAGAAGCCGACCTCGGGGAAGATCAGTTTGGATTCCGTAGAAATATGGGAACACGTGAGGCAATACTGACCCTACGACTTATCTTAGAAGCTAGATTAAGGAAAGGCAAACCTACTTTTCCAGCATTTGTAGACTTAGAGAAAGCTTTTGACAATGTTGACTGGAATACTCTCTTTCAAATTCTGAAGGTGACAGGGGTAAAATACAGGGAGCGAAAGGCTATTTGCAATTTGTACAGAAACCAGATGGCAGTTATAAGAGTCGAGGGGCATGAAAGGGAAGCAGTGGTTGGGAAGGGAGTGAGACAGGGTTGTAGCCTCTCCCCGATGTTATTCAATCTATATATTGAGCAAGCAGTAAATGAAACAAAAGAAATATTCGGAGTAGGTATTAAAATCCATGGAGAAGAAATACAAACTTTAAGGTTCGCCGATGACATTGTAATTCTGTCAGAGACAGCAAAGGACTTGGAAGAGAAGTTGAACGGAATGGACAGTGACTTGAAGGAAGCGTATAAGATGAACATCAACAAAAGCAAAATGAGGATAATGGAATGTAGTCGACTTAAGTCGGGTGATGCTGAGGGAATTAGATTAGGAAATGAGACACTTAAAGTAGTAAAGGAGTTTTGCTATTTGGGGGGCAAAATAACTGATGATGGTCGAAGTAGAGAGGATATAGAATGTAGACTGGCAATGGTAAGGAAAGCGTTTCTGAAGAAGAGAAATTTGTTAACATCGAATATAGATTTAAGTGTCAGGAAGTCGTTTCTGAAAGTATTTGTATGGAGTGTAGTCATGTTTGGAAGTGAAACATGGTCGATTAACAGTTTAGGCAAGAAGAGAATAGAAACTTTCGAAATGTGGTGCTACAGAAGAATGCTGAAGATTAGATGGGTAGATCACATAACTAATGAAGAGTTATTGAATGGGATTTGGGAGAAGAGGAGTTTGTGGCACAACTTGACTAGAAGAAGGGATCGGTTGGTAGGACACGTTCTGAGCCATCAAGGAATCACCAATTTAGTATTGGAGGGCAGCGTGGAGGGTAAAAATCGTAGATGGAGACCAAGAGATGAACACTAAACAGTTTCAGAAGGATGTAGGCTGCAGTACGTACTGGGAGATGAAGCAGCTTGCACAGGATAGAGTAGCATGGAGAGCGGCATCAAACCAGTCTCAGGACTGAAGACCACAACAACAACAGCACTTTAATGATGCTCGCGTCTGTTAAATTATATGTAAATTGTGCTAAAATTAAGTACAAAGATGCTACACATGTAACAATCTCATTTTCATATTTTGTGATATGTATTACGTATCTGTATGTGTAACATCTCTGTACTTCTTTGGCTGAAGCTCTTTGACCATAACCTCTGTTTTTCAAATGTAAGCGCGTTCGGTTTTGTGAGTGCATGTCTGTCTGAAGTTGCCAGCAGCTGGTGCTTCTAGTTTATCAAAAACGTAATATGGAACCACCAATAATTAGCGTGGTGACTAATACAGTTAACATGTAGAAAGCGAAATATTTTTATGCAAAAATATGACAAATGTACTGTGAAAACGATATAGCTGCACAAACTTCATGTAAGTACAATCATATTTTGTAACACAAGTCGCTTAGCCACTTCTAGATGTTTCATTTGTGTCTATTTAGTGATGATCGTATCGTTAGTTTTTGATTTAAATAGTGATCTCCAACAATGAGTATGGGGACAAGTACCTGAATGCAGACCACCTGAAGATGGACACAAGTATGAAACCGGTTGTGTATTAATTAAAATTACAGGCTATTGTGACTTGCAGTGGTTATTAATCTACACCTTAGAATATGGTGCTCTGTAACTACGACATATTATACGAAGGCTCGCGACATTGCCTGAAACCGAGAATTTTGAAATAAAAATCAGCTGTCCACAGACCGAAAATATGCCTAATTTGTATAAATAACGATAGCGGATAACTCGCTGTGACAAATAGTCGTATGTCCAGTTTTAGCATTTGTCGCATTCGCTAAAAAGGCTTAAAGTGGTGCGCAGTACCTGTTATAGCCAGTTCAGATCATTGTAACTTCACAATTTTCATCCGTAAATGTGTCCATCAAACACAAGAAGAGTGAAGGGCTAACTGAGCGTATGGTCCTGTTCCAGGTAAACCCCAAACTTCTTCCGATGCCTAATGAAACAAGGCACGGGACGGTGTTGTCAACGACTGCCTCATTATAATCTGTGGTTTTCTGGATGCTATGAGGGAAGTTAGATACTCGCTAGTTCCTCTTACTGCCTTCGTCCATGCAACAGAAGCAGTGTACAATACAAATAACATTCATTTAAACATCCTTAAAAGAATGAAATCATGAGAAAGGTAACAGCAACACATCGGCTAGGTGCTCACTGTGACCCAAAAAAGAAGTATTGCACATTTTGTGAGGTTCCAACACAGTTGAGTATAGGACCGGCGACTGGGGCTGAAATATTTTTATTTTTTTTTTTCCAGTATCCGTCACAGTTGCAATAAGAGTCATTTCATTGTGGTGACTAATTTCGGACCAGCACGTCCATTTTCAAACGCCAGACGTCAACGTAAGTTTAATCGTACAGTCCACAAACGTACATATGCGTAACAAGTGTTCATATTCGCCGTTAGAAATGATTAAATCACTGAAAAATGCTGAACTTCATTGGAGTTTGCTGCTGTCGATTGGAAGGAAACCGAACTGAACAGCAAACTGCTATGTGTTCGGCTTGAAGGAAAGCGTATTGTACACTCATGTGAAGTTTAACAGTTTGCATTCATGTAGTGTTTTATAACGACTAATATGAACACTTTTCATTCATATGTACACTGTAGGGATACATGATTAGACTTATGTTTTAGTCTATGGTTTGAATAAGTACGTGATGGTCCTGAATCAGACGCCACAAAGAAATGATTATAATAGCAACTATAACTGGTTTGGTGCAGTTCTCCATGCTACTCTCCTGTGTAAGCCTCTTCATCTCAGAATAACAACTACAACTTACATCTTTCTGAATCTGTTTACTGTATTCATCTCTTGATCTGCCTCTACAATTTTTACGCCCCACACTTCCCTATAGCATTAAATTTGTGACCCCTTGATGTCTCAGAATGTGTCCCATCAACCGATCCCATCTCCTAGACAGATTATGCCACAAATTTCTGTCCTTCCCCAGTTCTATTCAGTACCTCCTCATTAATTACAATATCTATCTACCTAATCTTCATCATTCTTCTGTAGGACTAAATTTCGAAAGCTTCTGTTCTCTCCTTGTCTGAACTATTTATCGTCCATGTTTAACTTCCGTACATGACTATGCTCCATACAAAACTTTCAGAAAAGACTACCTAACACTTAAATCTAGATTCGATGTTAACAAATTTCTTTTTTGAGAAACATTTTTCTTGCCAATGCCAGTATACATTCTATATTCTGTCTACTTCGACGATTATCAGTTACTCTGCTGCACAAATAACAGAATTCATCTACTACTTTACGTTTATCGTTTCCTAATCTAGTTCCCTCATAAGCACTTGTTTTAATTCGACTACATCCCATTATCCTTGTTTTGTCTATGTTGATATTCATCTTATATTTCAAAAACCTCTCCATTTCATTCCACTGTTCTCCTAAGTCAAGTAGCTGTCTCTTACAGTATTGCAATGTCGTAAAAAAACCTCGAAATTTGTATTTCTTCTTCTTGAATTTAAATCCGACTTCAAATGTTTATTTTGTTTCCTTTACTTCTTGCTGAGAGTACAGATTCAATAACGCTGGTGATAGCCTACAACCCTGACTCACTCCCTTCTCAACCACTGCTTGCCTATCACGCTTCTCGACTCTTATAACTACAGTCTGGTTACTACATAAGTTGTAAATAACCTTTCACTCCGTGTGTTTTACCCCTGCCACGTTCATTTTTGAAAGAGAGTATTCCAGTCAACGATACCAAAAGCTTTCTCCAAGCATACAAATGCTTCCCTTTCCTTAATCTATCTTCTAAAATAAGTCGTAGGGTCAGTACTGCCTAGCCTGTTCCAACATTTCTCCGGAATCCAAATCGGTCTCCTCCGAAGTCGGACTCTACCAGTTTTTCCATTCTTCTGTAAATAATTCTTCTTAATATTTTGCAGCCATGTGTTATTAAACTGATAGTTCGGTAATCTTATCTTTGAGATTGTAATTATTACATTCTTCTCGAAGTCTGTGGGTATTTCGCCTGTCACTTACATCTTGCGTAGTAGTTCGGTAATCTTATTTTGGGATTGTAATTATTACATTCTTCTTTGAATGTTGTCTACCCCCAGAGACTTTTTCCAACTTGGGTCTCTCAATGCTCTGTCAAATTGTTCTTGTAGTATCATATCATCCATCTCATTGTCATCTGTTTCTATAAAATTGCCTTCATCTTCCTTGAACGGACCCTCTATATGCTCCTTCCACCTTCCAACTTTCCCTTCTGAGCTATTTATATTGATACAGTTGTACATGCCGACGTCTCAAGCTGAAGATGAAGAGATAAGGAAAGTATATGAGGATACTGAAAGGGTAATACAGTATGTAAAGGGATATGAAAATCTAATAGTCATGAGAGACTGCAATTCAGTTGTAGGAGAAGGAGTAGAAGAAAAGGTTACAGTAGAATACGGGCTTGGGACAAAAAATGAGAGAGAATAGAGACTAATTGAATTCCGTAATAAATTTCAGCTAGTAAAAGCGTATAAACTGTTCAAAAATCAGAAGAGGAGGAGGTATACTTGGAAAAGGGCCAGGTGATAGAGGAAGATTTGAGGTAGATTACATCATGATCACACAGAGATCCCGAAATCAGATACTGGATTGTAAGGCGTACCCAGGATCAGATACAGACTCAGATCACGATATAGTAGTGACGAAGAGAGGACTGAAATTTAAGAGATTAGTCAGGAAGAATCAATATGCAAAGAAGTGGGGTACGGAAATACTAAGGAATGATGAACTTGAAGTTCTCTAAAGCTGTAGATACAGCAATAAGAAACAGTTCAGTGCAGTAGGAAGTACAGTTCAAGAGGAATGGAAATCTCTAAAAAGAGCAGTCACAGATGTTGGAAAGTACCTGCAAAGAAACTGTGGATAACAGAATAAATATTGCAGTTTATCGACAAAAGATGGAAGTACAAAAACGTTCATGGAAATTCAGAAATACAGAAATACAAGTCGCTGAGGAATGAAATTAACACGAAGTGCAGGGAAGTTAAAACGAAATGGCTTCATGTAAAATGTGAAGAAATAAAAAAATGACTGTCGGAAGGACTGACACAGCATACAGGAAATTCAAAACAACCTACGGTGAAATTAAGAACGTCGATGGTAATATTAAGTGTGCAGCGGGAATTCCACTGTTAAATGCTGAGGAGAGAGGGTATAGATGGAAAGAGTACATCGAAGGCCTCTAGGAGGGGGAAGATTTGTCTGATGTGATAGAAGAAGAAACAGTAGTCGACATAGAAGAGATAGGGGATCAAGTATTAAAATCAGAATTTAAGAAGGCTTTGGAGGACTTAAGATTAAATAAGGCAGAAGGTATAGATAACATTCCATCAGAATTTCTAAACACATTGGGGGAAGCGGCAACAAAGCGACTATTCAAATTGGTGTGTAGCATGTATGAGTCTGGCAACATTCCACCTGACTTTCAGAAAAATATCATCCACACAATTCCGAAGACTGCAAGAGCTGACAGGTGCACCCCGAGATTTTCACCTTTTCCGCTCTCTATCGAACAATCTTCAAGGAACTTCCGTTCCTGACGAAAATGGGCTCCGAACACGGCTCATGTGTTCTTCGCATCAAAACCACGTGATTTCTACAGTAGCGAAATCGAAAAGTTATTGCAGCGTTGGTAGACCGTGGTAAATAGTGAAGGATAATATATTATTGACAAGAAGTTCCTGTTACGTCTTTCTATAGTGTTTATTAAACTTAATGGAAAAACGATACTAACTTAGGCATCACCCTAATATGAACTGATGTAATTAACGTTAAGTGGTATTTGATATAATGAAACACGAGTGCTTGCTGGAAAGTAATTCCTCCAAGTTTTTCATGTGAAAACTTCTAAAGATTAGAAAAACGTTGGTAACATTGTACATCTTTAAGCTTCATCTCTAACGTTCGCAGCCCTCTGCCGCTAGAGGGCTCCCAATTGTAGCGTGTAACATGGCGGTGTGTAATGTAACTATGTCGGTACTTAAGGAACAGCTTGATGCATTCGAGTTTCGAATTCAAAGGCCTCGTTCACACATCGACCGCCCTCTCCGCCAGCATCACAACGCCAGATCACTCCCGCTCCTATAGTGAGTATAGAACAAAGTGGAGTACACGATCGAGCGCATTAGCAAACCTTCTTCCCTGCACGTCGGGAAAATGGCAGAGTATGACATTCTTGAAAAACGTTTCATGCCAATCTGCGACTGATTTGCCCCGAGGTCGCCAGCTTCGCTGTCCTCATCAGCTAACAGTTTCGAGCTGTATTACACTTAACGGCAGGAAACCGCGGGTTGTTTACTGTTTGAGAAGCACCTTCTCCAAAACGCTTTGGCAGGCCGTATTGTCAATAAGGGTTTGTGAGATCCTGTCCCAAAAAGTGCCAGCAATCCCAGACTAGTCAGTGTGGCTGCAGTTCTTACATGATGATCCATAACAGAGAGGGCTGGGGTACTGTCCGTGCCGCTACGCCCAGAGTGATGTCGAAGTAATGTCAGATACCGTGAAGGTCGATGACGACTGCAACATCAGGCAGCAGCTGCATCGGCAAACGAGCTGATGTAATGAGCCAGTATCTCCTTGACGATGTCGGACAGGGCTTCAGTTGTATTGCGGGCGTGGCGAATACGTCATCGAAGAACCAGGCTGCGGCAACGAGCACATCGTAGTCGGGCCAGATGGTGCCATTGCAGTTGCAAGCCTGCATCCGCTTACGGTTTCATCTCATCTGCGAAGAGAGAAAGAAATATATAAGTATCACGCGCAATTAAAAAATAATATGCCGGATTCTATATAATTTTTAAACGAGTTCCAAATTAGCAGGGTCCGAATAAATCCACAAGCCCCTGCCGATCCATCGCAATACTATCGTCGAGGGTGCCTAGAAACGACGGTTCTTCGCAGAACGACGTGTACTGTATGCGGTAGTGTATCAACTACGCTCGTATGACTCCAGTCTCAACAAGTTCGAAGTATACGTCGGGGATAATCCTGCGAGATAGTTGCTCGCTATGCACGAAAAACTTGTATGTTAAGTTGATGGGAATTACCGCAGTAATGCTCCCATGACCAACTCGTTGGAGAATGAAGCCCTTTACAAGCAGGTTGTGGGCTGATACTGGCTAGAAAAGCGGAACTCCGCGTAAAGACCGTTGTCATCTAAAGTGGAAGTACCACAGCATAGCTCACAACGCAAACGATATGAAAAGCCAACTGATAGTGCACATACCAGTCTTCTTTCACAATTTGAGCAGCTATAATGTCCAGTTTCTCGTTCAGAATTTGGGTGATTTCGGTTTGAAGGCCGATAAGGTCAGTGTTATTTCTAACACAGTTGAAAAGCTCATTTCCTTTTCAGAGAGAATCACGGCAGGGATTTCGTTCTGCTTCCTGTAGTTGCTTCACTTCATGTATGCGTCTCTTCAGAAACGAGCTGAGGCAATGCATCAGGGAGATATGCGTATCACCCGAGCCGCACATCCCGATGACTGCAAAGTTTTAGCTTGTGACGAAGAAGGGAATCTTTCCATATGTACACCTAGATTCGATGGTGCGCTGCACGAAACAGCATTGCTCAGTGTAACTCCATTCTCCAGTAAACTAACAGGCACTACCACAACTGATATGGAATATGAGCATGAGGTGAGTGTTTGGCAGGAATTGGGCGGCCCTGATTTAGAAGAGTATGTTAGATTTTCCGTCAACACCGGCGTTTACTTGTTTGCAGATGTTTTCGAGACATTCCGAAGTGTGTGACTGGGCATAAACTATCTGGATTCTGACTTACATTACACCACACCAGGTCACTGGCATGCTGATCTCCTTCAAATGCAGGATTCGCAGGAGACTTTGCCAGTGCATGCGCAGGTTGGCCAGCCTGAATAACCCACGAGTGAATGAGAAGGAGTACAGGCTATCTGACTATTTAAGTTACTTCCTTTATTTGGGTGTAAACAGCTTGTGTGGGCAAGTGATGCAACAATGTCTGCTGCTATGAGGGTTCCGATGGTGGTCCAAAGGAGAAATCAACAGGCTGAAGAAAAAGGTCCATGGTGTGGCTGCCTTTAGTGGTGAGGGATATGTTCCAGAGATAAAACCGGCATATACCGCCCATTTGCGTGACATGTGTAGCGACTTGCTGCTATGTCTGGAGCGTCTAGTCCCGCGAAACAGTTCCATCCTGAAGCTTTTGGCTACGCTGAGGAACAAGCAGCGATACATTATGCACTACAGAAATTTCCACCTCTATCTCAGTTTGGGGATGGAACCCGTCGCATCTCCTTGAAGCAGCATTGCTGGTTGAAGGAATACATTGATATAGACACCGAAAAGAGTGGTCTCGCGACATGTGACTTCGAAAAATATTTTTCCAGGCTGATGAATAATTCCAGTTTAAGGAAAACGATGGAAATTGTTAGGAAATAATCCTTTAATATAAAATTCGGATGCCTTAAAGGCACAAGAGATTAAATCACGAGGCCAAATTCCACCACCTTCAATCAAGGTCTGGTAACTAAGGACATGGCCTAGGCTTTCTTACAGTTCACGAAGCCTATCTATAATGGTGTGTAAGTTCTTCACCTCTCCAAACTCCATTTGTACCGATTCCACTAAGAGTTTCCACAGCCAAATTGTGCCGGCTCGAAGTTCCATCCACTGGGCGAAAGACTGCGATCAATATGACATAATCATATACAATCACGAAGAATTCGAGACGACTGAATATGCCGTCAATAGTCCTTTTGAAATAACACCCCGCGATAAGGGGGTTATCACCATGATGAAAGACGAGGCGAATAGATCACAGATTGTGGAGTTTGTAGAGGTCAGGGCGAGAATGTACGCATGCCAAGGGTTTGTATTGTGCAGCCTGAAAGGCTCTTACGATTGAGGATTACAGGAGGTGCCATGTCGAGGGCATTGGCACTGCTCTACACATGGACGCCAAGTGGTCTTTCGATCCGTGAGGCCATGGGGTACGTACTACACCACAGCTGAAAGTAGGGCTGTCGTGTCATGATGACAAATGGTTAAACTGTGGGGGTGTCATCGCGACCATCCAGTAATCATGCTATTCAATGCATGATTGAGTGTGTGGCTATCTATTTATCGATTTGTAAATAATGGATGTGTGCCCAGAACAGTTGAATGAGCTGATTGACGTAGTTGTGTGTATGTGTGTGTGTGTGTGTGTGTGTGTGTGTGTGTGTGTGTGTGTGTGTGTGCATTCCTGTTTGCACATTATGTTACTGTGTGTATGTATATACTGTGTACACTCTATGTGTGTCATGTAAATATTGTACATATCTTTCTGTCTGCGTATGTATATGTTGATGTCTGTCTGTAGTTTTTCTTCACTTGCTGCTGCTAGACATCATTTTTCATATACTCGTACATTACCAACAGAAAAGAAGATCAGAAAGATACGATTAAAACGTAAATATTGTATATATAATGTGCAGAAGGAAAATGTAAACACCGTATACAGAATGATCAGAAAGAAAATGATTACACTGTAAATACCGTATACAGACACGAAGTGGAAAATATAGTACTTAAGTTGTTCTTCTCTACTTGTTTCAGTGTAAATCAATGTATCTGATAGTATTACTAATGTACATACAATATAAGGAAGAAAATAACCTTGGTAAGAAAATCAGTGTATGTGTGCAAGAAAAATAGCTACTTAAATTCACCTCCAAAAATGGTAAAAATATTAGCTTTGCAATTTATTGTATACAAGAAAACAACAGCTTTGTAAACAGAAACTGAGTGTATGTCATCATAGGTAAATACTTTTGTAACTAAAACAATAAAAAACTGTTAACAAACAAAGAAAAATTACTGTTCAACACCGTATTTCAAAAAAGAAACTGTTAATGGTAAACCATTAGCTAGTTTGTTACATTGCTGTTTTTATTTCTAAACCCTACTGCTATAGAATTATTGTTAATTTGTTTTTATTTCTTGGCCCTACCGCTATAGAGATATTGTCACGTTGTTTATAACAAACCTGACCTCCCACCATGATGTACAGACCTGAAATGAAGAGGTTCATGCAATTGAACTAGCTATAAATGATGATAAGGGGGGAGGGAGATTGAGTCTTATTGAGTAGGAGGTGGGATTTTCCTCCATATTTTTAATGTGTTTCCATTATTCCAGGGGTTTTCCACCAGTTTTATACCACGTAGCCAGTACCGAAATCCATCATGACCTTAAATATAACAAGGTCACTTGTCTAAAGTTTGTGGGTAGGGCGGGAGCTCCGCTGGACTACCTTTATCAAAGAAAGGTATGATTGTTCCCCTGAGGGGGAGGGGATTGGGTGTGGCCTTGAATGTAAGTCGTCGAAGTATGGAACCTGACACTATTTTTCCTTAACGGTGACCTTGAAATAAGGTCGTTATCTGCATCCAAACACTGCTTCTCACCGGAACTGTATCACTTCAAATCACATCCTTAAATCGACAACGTTTAAATCGTGTCTCTTTAACTCTAGAATGTACACTGCTATAATTGAGCCTTGCGCGGCTCGTGTTCATGCCGTTTCTTGCTTAACAGCTTCTCTTTACGCCACTGTCACCTCGTTTCTTATTCGATTTACTGGCGCCGTTAAGTTGCTGGCTTGCCTGCCCGTGAGTGGCAGCAGCAGCAGCGCGTGTCGATAAGAGCACTGTCGTATTATCTTTGAAGCGACCGATTTCTCTCCGGCTCGTCGTGTGTCGGTGGATCAGTCGGGACGCAGTGCCAGTGAGGTCTGGACACCTAGTACTCGCCGACAGCTGGCGACACACATGCGCTGTGCGACGGAAGGAGACTGGAGCGGGAACGACCGTTGGTTGGTCATCTCATCGGGCGACGTGTATTTGGTCTTTGTACCGTTTCTGAGCCTCGTCAGTTGGTCATCTTGCCGGACGTGGGTCGGTTCCTTCCTTGTGCAGTGACGTCGTGTGGCCAATGAGCAAGTGTTACCTCTGCATGATTGGGTCCGAACCAGTGTGCTCCGGGTCGCCGTGTCTCCGAGTTCCGAACGGACATCGAGTTGAGTCGAGACGGAGCAGCAGTGAGGTCTGGGACAGCCATGCCTCGCCCGACCGTTGCCGACACACATTACTTGAGCGGGGACGACCTCGGTTGGTCGTTCGGACGATCGTCTCATCGGACGACGTGTATTTGGTCTCCACCGATTCTGGGTTCCCTGTGTGTGTCGACTTGTGATTCGTCCTTGTTGTTCCACAGTGATTGCTTTTACGATTGTTTGAATTCTTGTGGAAGTGTTTTCGTGGAACTGTGTCTAGCTTGTATAATTTCGACTGAGCAGTTATGTTAATGCTGTCTGCGCACTGGAGACGGCAGTCGGTCTGTTGGGACAGAGCAGCGAGGAAGTCTCGGCGGCGAGGTTATTTGCGTACTGTTCCGCAGTGTGTTTTTCCTCGCCGTGTTGATGCTGTCCGTACCGCGTGTAGTTTGACAGCCTTTGATGTTGTTCATATTTTTGAGTGGTTATTGTGCCTTGGCTGTTTTTAGACGACAATTTTGAAGACGTAGTGCTGCTGGTATCTTCGTCCTCGGCTGAGATTTTACGTTGTCATGCCGTTGGTCGGCGCACCGGAGTTGATTAGGTTGTTGGTCGGTCCTTCAGCCGTCCCTGGGTCGGGTTGCCATCTGATTATTTAGTCTTACTTTTGGCTGCCTGTCTTACCTAACCTGACGTTAGAGTTGCCTCCTCAGGCCGATCCTTGGAACACTTCGGAGCACCAAGTACATTTTGCGTACGGAACCCAGATACAACAGAAATTAGGGCTCGTACAGAGCATATAAACAGTCGTTTTTTCCTAATAGAGGTCCAAGGTACTCCCCGGCATGCACCATACAATGGCTTGCAGTATTTGTATTTAGATGCAGATGTAGAAGGTAAAACCAGTAATTAAGTGTTCCTCTTCAAATGTTTTTCCGACTGTTTGAACCGACAATCTGACTACAATGGAATGATCAGAACCCAGAACTGTATAGGCCACGAAACAACATGAGAAAATTCATTGTGCTAGACCTCAGTCTGCGACTGAAAAATTGAATTGTTCGGTTCTGAATAATCCCTGTTCCCTTTTATGGCCATGTGAGATGAACTTTGGACTCCAGCACTGAAAAACATACTGAAATCTTTGAAATGTATTTAAATCGCTGTCTCTTGCATATAACCAGGATACTGAAAACATCAAACGTCGATGTTAATCGTAGAGAACTGCTACTATCATAAAAATAAACAGAACACAAAATCACAAGAAGAAACCCTGTTGCATAGTTTGTGAGGGACGAGAGATAACAGTTATTCCAAGGCGCAAACCTTCCAGGCAGATTAAAACTGTTTGCTGGACAGATACTAAAATGTACAGAATGTTCCAGAAATATTCAAATTCCACTACAGAATAAAGCATTCCCTCGGAAAAAAAATTCCCTAGCCTGTGAATAATCCGCTTCTCTCCGAAATTTGGAAAGTGAGGCATAGGGTGACGCTCTGAAGGATGATCATAAGTCGCACCTGGATAGCTCAGTCCGTAACAGCACTGCCGCCGAAAGATAAGGTTCAACGACTGAGTCCCGGTCCACAACACTGTTTTAGACCGCCAGCAAACTTAAAAATAGCGCAGAGTGATTCATTCTGAAATTATAGCTTATAATTGAAGGGTGCCCCAAGAAGTATCCTTACAACGGGACCTGTGCAGTGGCGTTGCTCTAAGAGCACAGGGGAAGCTCTGGAGTTTCACTTTCCTTAGGAAAGGTTTAGTCAGATCTCTGTCAAACTGTCGCGACATATATCATGTCTGTTCAGATGTGTCCAGACACCTCTATGCTGTGTGGCATTGGCCACCAAACGTCACGAAAGGCGGACCTGGCAGTATAAAAGAAGACAGGGAGTGTTATGCTGTCAGGAGTATTGTGCTGGCAGTAGAGAATCAGTAACAGCACGATGGGTCGGTCAAGAAATCTCAGTCACTGCGAACAACGATTGGTCATTGGATGGTTCCTGAATAATAAATGCATCAGGGACATTCCATCCCTTCTAAAGCTTCCCAAATCCTTTCTTATGATTGTGAAGTGCCAATGCAAAGGAAAACCACAGCTAAGCCAGGACGAGTCACATCTCTTGTACTGACGGACGGGGACCGTCGAAAGCTGTGTAAGCGGACCTAAAAAGTGAAATCAGCGTAAGGAATAACTCATGAGTTCGAACAGCGCGAACACTCTGCACAGGGAGTGAAGAAGAATGGGTTTCAATGGTCGAGTAGCTCGCGTGAGCCTCACATTTCTGTAATCACTACTAAGCGAGGCTTGACATGGTGAAAGGAATGAAGCCACTGGACAGAGTATGACTGAAAACGAGTGGTGAACCACACTATAGACTCAGAAAATTCGATGGAAGTGGTTTTGTTTGGCCAATGCCCCGAATACTTTATCTGTAATGATGTGTAGTGCCGACAATGAAGTGTTTTTCGTAGTTAGGGTATCTGCATCTACATAGATACTCCAGAAGCTACCGTACGGCGCGTGGCGGAGGGTACCGTGTACCACTACTAGTCATTTCCTTTCCACTCGCAATTAGGGGGAGAGAGAAACGACCGTCTAACTGCCTCTGTATGAGCCCTAATTTCTCGTATCTTATCTTCGTGGTCTTTACTCGCAATAAATATTGGCGTCATTGGAATGGTGTGGCAGTCAGCTTCAGATGCTGGTTCTCTAAATTTTCTCAATAGTGTTTCTCGAGAGGAACGTCGTCTTTCCTCCAGGTATTCCCATTTGAGTTTCCCGAAGCATCCCCGTAACACTTACCTGTTGTTCGAACTTACCGGTATCAAATCTATCAGCCCGCCTCTGAACTGTTTCGATCTCTTCCGTCAATCCGATCTGGTACGGAGCCAAGCACTCGAGGAGCATTCAAGAATAGGTCGCAACAGCGACCTATATGCAGTCTCCTTTACAGATGAACGACCTTTTCCTAAAATTTTCCCAGTAAACAGAAGGCGACCATTCGCCTTCCCTACCACAGTTATCACATCCTCGTTCCATTTCATATCCGTTTGTAACGTTATGCCCAGATGTTTAAACGACGCGAGTGTGTGAAGCAGGACGCTAGTAATACTGTATCGGAACATTACAGGTCTGTTCTACCTATTCATCCCCATTAACCTACTTTTTTCCGTATTTAGAGCTAGCTGCCATACTTATCAACTAGAAATTTTGTCTAGGTTGTCTTGTATCTTCCGAAAGTCATTCAGCTTCGACATCTTACCGTACACCACAACATCATCAGCAAACAATCGCAGATTGCTGGCCAAACTGTCCGCAAAATTATGTGTCGCACTTACGCAAACGCTAAATGCGGTACATCTACATCTACATACATACTCCGCTAGCCTCCAAGCGGTGTGTGGCGGAAGGCACAATTCGCGAGAAAGTCATATTTCCTCCCCCCCCCCCCCCCCCCTCTGTTCCACTCGCAGCTCTTATTTCCCTTATCTTTGAATGGTGATCATTTCGCGATTTGAAAGTTGGTGGTAATAATATATGCTCTACGTCCTCGGTGAAGATCGGATTTCGGAATTTAGTGAGCAGCCCCTTCCGTTCAGTGTGTCGTCTATCTGCAAGTGTGTCCCACTTCAAACTTTCTATGAGATTTGTAACGCTCTCGCGATGGCCAAATCTACCAGTCACGAATCTTGCCGCTCTTTTTTGGACCTTCTCAATCTCTCGAATCAGACCCAACTGGTAAGGGTCCCATGCAGACGAACAATACTGTAAGACTGGACGAACTAACGTATTGTAAGCTGTTTCCTTTGTTGAAGGACTGCAAAGCTTCAGGATTCTACCAATAAACCGCAATCTAGGGTTCGCCTTACCCGTTACTTGTGTAATCTGATCGTTCTATTTGAGATAATTTCGAATAGTCACACCCAGATACTGGAGGGATGTTACCGCTTCCAAAGACTTGGCATTTATTTTGTACTCGTACATTAATTGGGGTTTTCGCCTTGTTATACGCAGTAGGTTACACCTACTAATATTGAGAGATAACTGCCAGTCATTACACCACGCATTTATGTTCTGCAAATCCTCATTGATATGCATCTATTTTACAGCATTGCGTGCTGCGCATAGTAGGAGAACAGCTCGGAGACGATGACTGTACCAGCACTCATTATACCCTGCCATAAAGCAGTATCTGTGAGAGAAGAGTGTGTGAACAGTAACATTCCTAAAGAGGAGTGACCTGCGCTGAGCAGCGACCTGAATCCCATGGAACGCGTTTGGGACAAGTTAGAACCGTTGCGTCCAACACCGTCCGTATTTTCGCCTGTTATTCAAAAAGCGTGTAGCATCCAGCGCACGCTGGTCTATTGATTATTCATATGATTTTGAAACGCATCCCTATTGATTTTTGAACATTTTTGAATACATTCTAAGTTGATTTCTGGACAAATCATCAGTCGATTTTTGAATGCGTGTATAGTGTACGTTATGTCTCTGTAGGGGAATATCAGTCGCATCAAGAAATAAAAAGCTTTTTTTTTCATAGAAAATTCCGCACTGGCTGTATGAATGACTTTTATTAAATCTGCGACCGGTTTCGCACCACTTATCGGTGCATCCTCAGGCAATACACGCCATTTATAACATAGTAACGTTGAACATTGCCCTGTAGCCACTCCCCACCATTCACGTCCAATACACCGTCATCCGGTGAAAGCGGTAGTTAAAATTTAAAAATATTTTTTTAATTATTTTTTTAAATGATGGGAGTGGCAATGATCGTGCAAGTTGCTTCCATCATTTAAAAATTTAAAAAAAAAAACAAGATTTTTAAATTTGAACTGAACGGTGGGGAGTGGCTACAGGGCAAATTTCAACGTTACTGTGTTATAAATAGCGTATATTGCCTGAGGATGGACCGATAAGCGGTGCGAAACCGGTCGCAGATTTAATAAAAATCGTTCATACAGTCGGTGCGGAAATTTCTTTGAAAAAATGTCGAAGTTTGGCTGTGGTTGCCCGCCCTACAAGACAACATGTTGTAAAAAGCTTGCCGGCCGGTGTGGCCGTGCGGTTCTAGGCGCTACAGTCTACGGTCGCAGGTTCGAATCCTGCCTCGGGCATGGATGTGTGTGATGTCCTTAGGTTAGTTAGGTTTAGCGCTCAGAGCCATTTGAACCATTTCTGTAAAAAGCTTTTCCTAAGACAAATGGTTACAAGTCTATACGGGGTGAACCGAATAAACCCCAACTGGAGGATATAATGGCTCTTTATGCAACTGACTCGGTGTGCGAATGATAATCCTTGTTATACGAGGGTTGTCCAGAAAGTAAGTTCCGATCGGTCGCGAAGTGGAAACGACTGAGAAAATCCGGTAAAGCTTTGTACAGATGTGTTGGGCAGTGTCCCCAGTATACCCGCAAATCGTGTTGCGTCGCTCTTTTCAGTTTTGAGTGAAAGTGAGCATGTAAAGATGAGTAGGGAATAGCGTCTCCCGCCAAGTATGAAGGCCTGGTTAGAGATTTCGCCTGTGTTATGCAGCCCGCATAACATAAATTTCGAGCAATTCCCTCTTCATGAAAATTCTCGGCCGCACACTGCAGGGGCAATGAAGACACGCCTGCAGCGTTTCCGATGAGAAGTGTTTGATCACCCACAATACTGTCCGTAATTGGCTTTCCCTGAGTGTCATCTCTGCTCACAAGAACCGCTGTCTATGAAGACAAAAATTTTCCACAGACAACGAGCTACAGACCAGTGCAGATAACTGGCCGAAAGCACAGGCGGCTGCTTTCTACGACGAGGATATTGGAAAGTTGATACACCACGGCTACAAAGCTCGAAGTTGGAGCGGCGACTATGTAGAGAAGTATGTGAAAGGTATACCTAACTGTAGCAAATAAAACGATTCTGTTTTTCACTGTGGTTTCCATTTCGCGAAGCACAGTGTTGTTATGGCTGTGTGGCTTTCATTTGTTTGTTGGCGTGTTTCTTTCCGATGTGCCGAGCGAATTTCAAGTATTCTTGAAATTTGTCATGTGCTGCTTGTATATTTGTGTGTGTGTGTGTGTGTGTGTGTGTGAGAGAGAGAGAGAGAGAGAGAGAGAGAGAGAGAGAGGGAGAGAGAGAGGAGAGTTAGTGTGTGAAGGTGTTACAGATGGGCAGATGGAGTAAAAGGTGTGGAGTGGGATATGGAATATAATTTGAGAGGGTGATCATAAGCGGTTTTGGGGTGAGGGTTATTTATATAGATCTTCTATAGTGGCAAAAGTACTTTGTTGCACAGTGGCGTGTGCTTACAGTCCTTGGGCTATTAATTTTTGGATGTGATCATTTTGTCCTGTTATTTCTGTTTGGTATAGTCTCAGGTTCTGCTTTTGTAGGGGAGTGATTTTGTGCTATTAAGCGATCAGCAAATGTTGGATGATATCTGTTACTTTTCAGTCCTCTTGTTCTAAAATTCTTACACGTTCCACCCACATATAGTGACTTAACAGCAGTTGCGTGTTAGTTGATACATACCGGACTGGCCGTATTTGTTAGTGTTGGTGGCACTTCTTCCAAAGCTGTTCCGTACTGCATTGTTGTTCGGTATGCTGTGTTGAGTCTTCCTCTATTTCGTATAGTTAATGTAGCTACCAAAACTTTTGCTACGGAGTCCTTGAATAAATGGTTCCCTGTTAATTAGCCACCTAAAATTCAGATAATTTTTTATCCAGACACAGTTAGTATACCAGAACAGTAAGAGTGAGGCCACCGTTCTGAGAACGTTACGTGACTTCTGTGTGACTGCTCGTGGTCTGGTGGCTTATTGTGACACCCGCAAGAGATACCGAAGCGAGAGAGCACCAGTGCGCGCGTGACGGATGTTACCAATGGCGGCGCTTCGGAAGCTGCCTGATGGGAGCTTGGAGAGTGAGAGGAAAGAACGGGGCGGGGATGGGTGGTGGTGGGAGGGGGGGGGGGGGGAGGAAAGAGGGAAGAGGGCGCTCGCGACGGAAGGCGCGGCTAAAAAGCGATTGGGGCATCAAGGCCCGGTGCGGCCTGCGTTTCGGCTGCCGCTCACGTAGCGCGCGCCGCGTTAAAAGGAACATCTGTTCTGCGTCGCGTCCGGAATTCCAGATTAACCGGATTAAAACATCAAATAAAACCAGCGCGTTTCCGTATGCGCACCGCGCGCTTCCAATATCTTGAATGCCAAGTCCGGAATCTGCATGTGTTTTGCTGTATATCTGACTCTGGTCGCTGACGCGGTTTTCCAGTGCCAGAGGTACAACTCTTGCATTGAATTAGCTCATAAGAACAATCTTCCACTCTGTGAATTATTTATCGGCATCTTACTCGTGATCTTAAAACTATCCCGCCACCGTGATGTTAGATCCGGAGGTAGCCTCCGAGTGAGAGCCCCAGTTGAGGCTTAGTGCGTATCCGGGAAGGACAATATTCAGATCCCTGACCAGTCAACCTGATGCAGTTGTTGGTGAGTCATCTTGGCTGTATGGTGGTGGTCGAAGAAACTTTTCGACTACTGATGTTTCGTCCACAGTTGTGCTTTTTATCTGCAGAGGGCTCCTGGTGACGCTTGCCTACGGGAGGCACCTCCGAAGACGAAAAGTAACAAAAAGTTTCTTCGACCACGACCATACCGCTCGGAAGACTCATCAGCAACTATGACATTCGGTCGTGAAATCCTTCATTGTATCATCTTGATACTGATATTACATACAGACTAACGTCAATATGGTTCCTCATGCGTACCATCTCACAAAAAGTAAATGAAGTTAAGCTCCATCTGCTGGTCAGGTCGGGCTATTGAGAACCGACCGGCCGCCGTGTCATCCTCAGCCAATGGCGTTATTCAAATGTGGTACGAGGGAGGGGAATAAGGTCAGCAGATCGCTCTCCCGGCTGCTGCCAGCTTTCATCTGCATGTACATATATATCATACTCCGCAAACCACCAAATGTGTGTGACAGAGGGTACTTTCGATACCACTATCTGATTCCTCCAACCCTGTTCCACCCGCGAAGAGTGCGTGGAAAGAATGATTGTCGGTTAGCCTCTGTATTGGCTCTAAATTCTCGAATTTTCTCTTCGTGGACAATACTAGAGATGTATGTGGGAGGGGGGGGGGAGGGGGGGAGGTGGGGAAGCAACATATTGTCCGACTCCTCCTGAAAAGTTCGGTCCCGAAATTTCAGTAGGAAATATCTCCATGATGCACAACGCCTCTCTTGTAACGTCTGCCAGTGAAGTTTGTCTATCATCCCCGTAACTCACTCTCGCCAGCTAAACGATCCCGCTACGAAACGCGCCGCTCTTCGTTGGATCTCCTCTACCTCCTCTATCAGTCCTATCTGATAGGGATCCCAGATATATGAAAAATACTCAAGAATCGAGCGAACAAGCGTCTTATAAGCCACTTCTTTCGTTGATGAGTTACATTTCCTTAAGATTCTTCCGATGAATCTGAGATTGGTGTCTGCTTTTCCCACTATCTGTTTTACATGGTCATTCCACTTAAGGTCGCTCTGGATAGTTACCCCCGATATTTTACGGCAGACGCTGTCTCCAGTTGTTTGTCATCAATAGTGCAGCTGTACAGTAGTGGATTTCTTTTCCTATGTGCAATATGTTACATTTATTTACGTTCAGGGTCAACTGTCAGAGCCTGCACCATTCATCAATTCTCTGTGGGTCGTTCTGCAAACTCTTACTATCTTTTGGCGTTGCTACTTTGGTACAGACAACTGCATCATCTGCGAAAAGCCTAAAAGAGCATCCGACGCTTTCTGCTAGATCATTTATGTACAATGTAAACAGTAACAGTCCTATCACACTTCCCTGTGTTACTCCGGATATTACCTTTACATCTGTCGATTTAGTTGCGCTAAGAGCGACGTGTTCTATCTACAAGAAAGTTTTGAATCCAATCGCAGGTCTGCCCCGATACTCCGTAAGCTCGTATTTTGTTCACTAAACGGCAGTGCGCAACAGTGTCAAATGCCTTACTGAAATCAAGGAACACGGCATCAATTTGAGCGCCGTTATCCATTGCGCCGTGGATCTCATGGAGAAACAGAGCGAGCTGAGTTTCGCAGGATCTCTGTTTGCAAAATCCATGTTGACTTTTATAGAGGAGATGTTCATTTTCCAAAAAGTCATAATTCTTGAGCATAGAACATGTTCCTTAATTCTACAACAGATTGACTTCAGCGATATAGGTCTATAATTGTGTAGATCTGTCTTACAGGCTTTCTTAAAAACGGGAATGACCTGCGCTTTTTTCCAGTCGTTAGGTACCTATAGTTGCTCAAGTGATCTACAATGAATTACTGCTAGAAGGGGAGCAAGTCCTTCCGCATAATCTTTGTAGAACCTTGTACGTATCTCATCTGGTCCTGAAGCCTTTCCGCTACTAAGCGATTGTAGCCGCTTTTCAGTTCCGCAATCGGTTATCTCAATATCTGCCGTTTCGATCTTCGTACAACGACTGAAAGGAGGCACAGTGTTTTGGCGTTGAAACAACTTCGAAAGACCGAATTCAGTATTTCGGTGCCCGTCTGGTCGCTTAGAGAATGAATAGATGAATTTGACCCACTTACTGATTTTACATACGACCACAATCTCTTACGGTTTTTACTCAGGTCGGTCGACAACTTCCTACTTTAAAAATCATTGAACGCTTCTCTCATCGCTCTCCTTACGAGCATTTTCGCTTCGTTCAGCTTTTGTTTGTCAGCTAGGTTTTTATTTCTCTTGAATCTGAATGAAGTACTCGTTGTTTACATAGCGCTTTTCTAAAACGGCCATTAAACCATGGTGGCTCTCTCCCATCCATTAAAAAGTTACTAGGAACATACTTTTTTAGGGCCTGTTGAAACAAGGCTTTGTACTTTTTGCACTTGTTCTCCACATCTTCGCCCTCATCACCGAATATTTCGTGCTGACTGCTGAGATATTCTGAAATTTATATCCTGTCACCCTTGCTGAGCAAACATACCTTCCTACCTTTCTTAATATTCCTTGTAGGACCCGTCGTCATAGATGCTGTCACAGCCTTACAATCACTGATACCTTCATCTACGTTAACTGATTCGATAAGTTCAGGTCTGTTTGTTGCCAGGAGGTCTAAGACGTTACCCTCACGAGTTGGTTCTCTATCTGCTCAAGGTAATTTTCGGACAAGACATCCAGAACAATGCCACACGATTCCCTGTCTGTGGCAACAGTTTTGATGGCATAACACTCCCAATCTATACCTGGAAAGTTGAAGTGACTCCCTATTACAACGGTACGATCAGGAAAATTGCTAATGGTATTTTGCAAGTTCTGTCTGAAGCGCTCTACAACTACAGGTCCTGACCCAGGTGGTCTAAAAAAAGCATCCGATCACCATTTTTGACCGTTCTTTGATACTGAATTTCACCCAGATTAATTCACACTCGGAATCCGTGATAAACTCGCTAGATTTAATGGAATTTTTTACTGCAATAAACACGCCGCCACCATTGGCGACTAACCTGTCCTTGCGATAAACATTCCAATCTGAACTTGGGATTTCGTTGTCATTAACGTCTGGGTTCAACCAGCTTTCTGTTCCCAATACTGACTGTGCAATACAACTTTCAATAAGCGATCTTAATTCTGGGATCTTTCCTTGGATCCTCCTGCAGTTTACTAAAATCATATTAATCTTTTCTATCTCTGATCTGCGAGGACCAAGATTGTCTGAGGTCGCTGTGGCTGATTTAACAGGCAAATCGTCTTTGATGCCAAGGGGGCGGAGGGGGGGGGGCGCTAACCTAAAAATGCCCCATGTGCACTCCACCTATACTCCGCTAACCTAGTAGCCGCTTCTTGCGTGTAGTTCACGCCTGACCTTTTAAAGGGAACCCTACAATTCTGCCCCCCAAGGCGGAGGTCGAGAAATTTGCACCCGATACCGTCACAGAGTCGTCTGAGCTTCTGGTTTACACCACCCACTCTACTCCAAACCAGAGGACCGCGATCAACCCTGGATACGATGTTACAAGTAGACAGCTTAGTCTACAACCCGCGTGCGTTGTTAGTTGCCTTCACCAAATCAGCGAGCCGCCGAAAGGAGCCGAGGATGGCCTCAGAACTCCCAGCGGCAGGCGTCATTCGTGCCGACATGTGCCACTACATGCAACCAGTTGCACCCAGTGCGTTCAATAGCCGCCGGCAGGGCCTGCTCCACATCACGGATGAGACCTCCCGGCAAACATACCGAATTCACACTGAAATTCTTTCCCGCCTTGCCTATCTTCCTGAGGGGCTCCATCACCCACCAAACATTGGAGGTCTCAATGACTAGCATACCCACCCTCTGTATTTGTCCTGACGGGGCAGGAAAATCGACCGCTGGCCCAAGAGGAGAGGCATCCCGTGCTGGCTCAGTGTTATCATCAACACTGCGTAGCATCTCATACCTATTGCTAAGGCGTGGGGAGCCAGCCGCAAGGGTTGCTACCTCTTTCTCCTTCCGCCCAGTGAAACGCGAACCCGTATCTGCCACCCTCACTGGAGTGACGACGGACCGGCCGAATGTTGCGTACCAGAAACTGCAGCTACGTCCGGGTCACCAAGGGATTCCAGTGGCACCAAAGGTGTCGCAGGTCTCGTCACTGGCGCCCCGACGTCACCGCATCTTTGAGTATTAGCTAGAAACCTGTCGACGGTAGCCAGCGCAGCTGTTTACGGACAGCAGCCAATTTCCTTGTATCCACTCACAACAAGCACAGTCCCTAGCCATATCGTACTGTGTAAAAAAATAGATATAAGGCCTCAAATGGCGCTACTGAGTTTGCAAATATGCCAGAAGGTAATAAAGTGACACTAAGAGTTGGTGAGCTGATTTGTCACTGTACTCTGAGACCGCAAGCTATTAAAGAGAAATAAATTTCTCTACTGAAGTTGATGTACTTACAGACCTGTTATTCGAAACCCTTTTTGCCGAAAAGTTACGGCACGAGATAAATATTGAAACTAGAATGCAATGATCTAAACTGTGTGCTGTCTCCCAGCAGAAAATTAAAGTTTAGTGGCGTGACGGAGTTTCTGGCGACGGGAAAATTTACACTAGGAAGTCGACCTACACGAGGATATTCACAATACTCACGCAAAAACAAGAACGACGATTAATATTCTAACCACTAGCCTACACAGTAGAATACACAAGTACAGTTCACTTCTTTGTAGAAGCGCGTGAACCAAAAACAAATACTACATTAATTTACAGTTCATCAGACAAGTCCTGGTGCTGCTGCTATTGCGTGTCCCCGGCTCGGCGGCTGCCGGTAAACCTTGGAGCGGCTACTGCTCACTCAGGTAGTTCTTCAGTTAAGCCGTCCTCACACGGGACGTGTTCCTCATCGTGAATCACGCCAGACGTGGTCTCCGCCACGGTTGCTGCACCCTCAGAAACGGCCTGCTACATCTCATGGGACGTGCTCCTCACCGTGATTTGCGACCTCAGCCCTCTTCAGCGGCAGTCTGCGGCATCTGGCTCGTAAATCACACTTGCTTTACGAAAATGGATTTTCTTCGAAGTTGCCCACCACCACTAAAAAAGATATTTACCGAAGAGATACAAACATGAATCAATCCATAAAGCCAAAAGATATGCACATACATTAGGCACAAAGTGTCATAAGGGCAAATAATTGCAATGTGTAACTTGTGTTTACTTTTTCACATAGACTGGAAGTTACATTAGTGCTTCTGGTCACTAGGGAAAATTCCTGTCGTTGGCCTTTGCAACAAGAATTGCAAACAAATTATACGTTTTTTTAAAGAAGATGGACGTGAATCTGCTACCATTTTCTTTGCAATTCACGGAGCTATCAACATAGCTACAACTCCAAAAACACAGTCATGTCAACATAAATGGAACCCACTGCCTGAAGACTGAATCCAAAAACGTCATTGTTTGATATTTAACTATGACAAACCCGCTCGTGATAGATCAACAATGTGCCGTAGCCCTGAAGCTGTATACACTCACAGGTCACAAGTTATAATACTAAAAATATCAAGTATAAGTAGTTTCCTGTCATTTTATTACAACACATCGTAGCTAAAACGACGCATTTTCGAGAGATCCTCAATTGGCTAAGGCTTAGAAATAGCTTATATTCATAGTATGTAGTCTGTGGTAAAGAAAACCCTACAAGTAACTAATTCAACAACACACCATGACAGCCCCTGTGTTTTGCTTATGATGTGAAACGATGTCGCATCTCATCGGCCAAGTTCCTCTCCACGACGCTAAAATTTTCCATTTCATTCTCTGTAGTGGAATGTGGAGTTCCATGTTGTGATGTCACCAGCTCCTCGTCTACGTACGCTTTCAAGTTCCGTCAGAGGACGGCTTAAGCATTTCCAGTCCTCCAAAAATCCCTGGTAGTACCAAAACTCGAACCCAGGTCCTCCGCATACGTTTCAGACACGCTAACAGTTACGGAGACGGGCTCAAGATCTAACGGCTTTATACCTAACGAAAGCGTCGCTGACGGTACGAAACGGGAAGGGAATTACTTTTTCATCACGAGAAGATCTCAAAGTGGTGCAAAGATTCGCAGCGTGCTTAAAATGAGAAATGCGCATTTCAAAACACAGAAAATTATAAGGTGTGATCAAAAAGCTTCCTTCAAATCACAGGTATCTCTTTACACATTTTGCGGTACAATGGTGAAACTAAATTTAACTTTAAAAGTGTGATTTTCTTCTGAATCGCACAGCTAGCCACTTGAAATTTTCGAAGTTGCCTTCGGCAACATGTATAGGTATTGTACCATGTTTACTTCAGCGACAGTCCACAGGAATGAAAAAGAGTGTCTCTTCATTCGAGCAGGCGTACTGCAGCGTTCGCGTAGACTGGAAATACTGAATGATACGCAAAATTTTCTGACAGAACATAGGTAGATTCCTAGACAATACATCCTGGTAGCAGTCTGACTGTGCATGAACGCTGATAAGCTCGTCCTTGAGCGCCCGTAGTACCCGCAATAGATCGCTTTGCAAGAAATATGATACTCTGTGAATAGAAAGACGAATATTAGCGTGTCATTAGTTGGAATTCCAGTGGTTTGCAATCCACCATCGAGGTAGAATGTCTGTTTCTTCGTCAGGATACGAGTGATAATGATGTGTGTTTGTGTAGTGCATAGTGGTGCTGATGTTGCAGAATGATGCGGGCACACCGTAGAGGAGTGTGAGCTGCTTTAAACTTCCTAATAGATTAAATATGAATGCTGGCCGTGGCTCGAACTCACAACCTTGGCTTGCGCTAGCAATGTTCACGAAATTATCCAGCGATGACTCATGACTGGCCCTATAAGCTTCCGTTCTGTCAGTACCTCCCCCATTTCGGTGTTGTACTCGGGAATTCCCGAAGTGGAAGCGGAAGTGGAGGAATTCGGTCATAGTTCACTACTATCACATACTAGCAAGGAACCAAAGCTTATCATTCTCATCCCATCGAAAGCCCGCCGAGAGTGTAATGTTTTTATACCACTAGACACTGGAGATACGTGTAAGATTAAACCAAGGATTCTCGCATACATTCTCGTCCACATCTTGCGAGCTACTACGGACGAGAAATTCCCATTTACGAGCTTCGCTGGATCGAGAAAACCATTTGCGACGTGCTACGGTTTCTCTCTATGCGCGAGGTCGGGAGAAACACACTGGTTGCACTGAGTGATCACAATAATTTTAGTTCAAAGTCAGTTATCTAGTAAAACTGGATGGCTCGAGCCCGCATGTGCTTCTGCAAGGAGAAAAAAATTATCACCCAAGCACCAACGTTGCATGCATCCCCTTGGGGTTCCTTAAAATGTTGTTGAACTTATTAACTAAATTGGGTACGTTAGGTCTGAGGGGTGCCAACCACATCCGCTGCGCTATCCCCAGTAATTTTAATTAATCTCAAGCTTATAAAAACTAATGTTAGCAGACAGGAATAATTTTTATTGAACACAACACAGCTTTAACTAACTGGAGTTTATTTTAACTTGTTCAGGACAGATTTGACTGAAATATTGTTAAGTGTTCTTGATTTGACCTCAGATATTTACCGAGTTAGTTCAACAGCGCCACTGAAATCTTAATCACAATCACTCAGCAATTATTCACTTAATGTTTCTTTTAAAATAGCTGAAACCCCAAGATCAACAGTTCCGAGCGGAGAATACTTCTCGAAAAATAATAATAAACCAAACACAATCCCAAGTTCAACCGCAAGTTGAAATCATTACTTCCCACAGCGGTTGTTCAGAGTTAAAGCTCGACATGATTTCGCGGCGCGGTACGAAAATATTATAAGTCCAATTTGTGCACGGATTTTTACCAGTCACACGTGCTACCCCTTTCAACTAAACTGAATGACTTCCCCCAACCCCAGGAAATGGCCGCCCTTAAAATCCCTCGGTTTGAACACTCTGAATTCAAATCAAGTTTGTTTGTACATAAAATTTTCTTTTACACTTAAAATAGATAAAATAAAATGCATGTAACACTTCTGTTCAGACGGAAATTTTCCGCTGAATTCAGATTCATCATCAGAATTTCTGTACGAGATCTTTTCTCATATTATTAAAATTTATGTGTTCTTGATGTAGAGCTTTTCATTATTTAAAATGCCTCCAATGCATAAATAACATATTATTATTGTATTACCTGTTTCCTTATGTCTACTTTTCCGTACTGCCGCTATCTGTATAGTTCCTATTTTTTGTTTATGAAAATTCTGCATTTTTAATCGCAAAAACAGTATTCCAGCTCCTCATTTGAATTTTTAAAACCTGTACAAAAAGTTACGTAGGTATCTTAATACCACTCATTCAGAACTTTCATTTGACACCATGTTCGTAAAATTTTGTCAAATCGTCTCCAATATGTCCAATTTACAATCTTACTTAGTTATTAAAATATTCAATTTATTATAATTCAGAAACTACCAGGGAGACTGGAGGCGCGTTTATATGAGCGCAGCCGGCTAATTTTCTGCTTTAAAATGAGCCTACAATCTCCTTTGTGCCACATTGGGATCAGTTTTCATTTATTTATACATCATCATTCACTTTAGCTCTGTGCTAAAAGCGGCCCGCTATCAGTTACTTGGCTGGACGCCAAACTGATCGTACTGATTTTAAAGTACCGCCATCAGTTGGTCAGTGACGAAACTATGACGATTCTGCTGCTGTCAAGACGGCTGACACACACCCATCTCAGATGTAAACACGCCAGATTCTCGACTTCCACTTTGCCGCGATTTTTACTACAGTAACTGCCGTCGTCACATCCGTCCCCCCCCCCCCCCCCCCCCAAGACCTGCCACCTCACAATCTATATACATGCTCTGCAAGCATTACTGCTTAAATGCTTCTGTGAGCACTGTTATTAGCCTAATATTTTCTTCGCAGTTCCTACGGGAGCGATGTTTAGGACCTGCAGCGTGTTTTTAGAGTCTTGCATTCATACTTGTTCTTGAAATTCTCTACGTGGGCTTTAGAGGGATTGTTGGCCTCTTATGTTCAAGCGCCTGCCAGTTCGGAGCTTTTAACCCTGTGAGTCAAACAAACATCTCAACACTCCTGCTGGCCTGCTTTGCATACTTTCAATATCAGCTGTTAGTCTTATTTCCTATGGAGTGACATATAAGAGTCATTTTCTAAGACAGGACACACGAGTGTTTCGTAAGTAATCTCCTTTGTAGACTACTCAGAAATGGTTCAAATGGCTCTACGCCCTATGGGACTTAACATCTGAGGTCATCAGTCCCCTAGACTTAGAACTACTTAAACCTAACTAGCCTAAGTACATTCACACACATCCATGCCCGAAGCAGGATTCAAACCTGCGTCAGTAGCAGCAGCGCGGTTCCGGACTGAAGCGCCTAGAACCGTTCGGCCACAGAGACCGCTTTGTAGGCTGCATTTCCATAGTATCCTGTCAAAGTATCTAGTCTCCCAACTAATTTACTAATAGCTGAGCCTACTGATCATTCAGGTTCATATCCGGTTGTTAAACCAAGGAATTTATATAAATTGATTGATTCCAGTTGTGACAGTGATATTTTAGTCACACTATACAGTAAGAGGAGATCAAAAAGTTTCCGTTCGAAGGCCGTACGGCCATAATCGTTACGCCAATCAGGCAAAATCGCCTTCAGCGTTGAGGCAATATCTCACTGACGCGTCAGTTTGAATGCAACGGTTTCATAAAACACCGTGTCCTGCTCCGTGAAAAAGTTCTTAACTGCCTGCTTCGTATCCTCGTCAGACATGAATCGTCGACACCTCCATGTCTTTTTTGGGAATCGAAGGCGTGATAATCACTTCACGACTACTAGGCGGTTGCCCGAAAGTCTCCCATTTGAATTGGCGTAACTTCTGTGTTACGACATTTGCAGTATCACGAAGCAGCATCACTCCTCGTCTCACCATTCAACATCGATGATTTTCGACAGACATGCCACCCCATACTTATTCTTTATCCTCCTATAGACCCGGTGTTCATCCTTCTACAGCCTAGGATAGAAAAACAGCACGTCGATCCTAATTGGCAATAACGTCGTGATAGTTCACGTTTCCGTATATACCGCACACAGGTCGCAATGACACAAAAGCCATACTAATCACCTGTTTACATGTCAGTTCCTACATAGCAGCGCTTGAATCACACGACGTTGGATATACGCTGTAGCAGCATCCTTCAGTGTTGCATTGCCGTTTTGTCATTGTTTAGTATGTACACGACCTGCCGAAGGCGGCATGACCTGACGTGTACTAAATATACTGCCTGATAACACAAGTGAAACACTCAGAAGGAGAAAACGAAATGGAAATTCACGGACGGAGAGAGTATGTGACTTTGTTTCAGTGACGACAAGATTGTGTCAAATTTATATAGCACTTGGCAGTATGACAATATGACCTCACTTGTCTGAATGACGTTGCGTCCAGTCCAGCCCGGATGCATGCACTGATTCGCTTGATAAGTCATTGAATCGTTTCCTGAGGAAAGCTGCCTCGCAACCGTCGTAGCTTGTCTTTAATATCCTAGATACTGGCAATGGGATGGAGTTAACGTCCAACCTGATACCACAAAAGATCTGTTGGGCACTGATCCGGGGATGCTGTTGGCCTCGGGATTAGCTCAACATCACGCGGATAGATCGTAGAAAGACGTGCCATGTGCGGACGAGCAATGTTCTGATGACAGGTAGCACATGAGTATGAACGATCTCTGTGATGTACAGTCTTGGCATCACAATGCTATCAGCCGTGTCATCAAGTCATACACGATGGGTCCAGACACAAGCAATCCAAATGGTTCAAATGGATCTGAGCACTATGGGACTTAACATCTGTCGTCATCAGTCCCCTAGAACTTAGAATTACTTAAACCTAACTAACCTAAGGACATCACACACATGCATGCCCGAGGCAGGCTTCGAACCTGCGACCGTAGCAGTCGGGGGGTTCCGGACTGAAGCGCCTAGAACCGCTCGGACACCGTGGCCGGCCAAGCATTCCAGGAGAGACACCACTGTAGCTCCTCAAAACAACGAGAGTATGGGACCTCTCCCAGATCGCCATCACACTCGACATGATAGCCATCCGCGATGGAACACCAGCCACGTTTCATTACTGAACACAATGCGACACCATTTATCAGCCTTTTGCGTTACAGTTTTCATGGCGGCCTATGCGTGGGACGGCAGTCCTCTAGTCCGGCCGCTGGCAGTCTTTGTCCAAATGTGCTGGATCTGTAGATTGCCAGAATTACGAAAGAAGTTATCCGCACCAACAAGCCAAAAACCATATGCTCTGTCCCGATCTACACGAAACCTATTTGTTTCAATATTTATTTTCTCTCTGTAAACTTTTATATACTTTGCAGCCTCCTTTATCTAGGTGCAGTCCATAATTTCTTAGACAAATTTGTCTTCGGTAGCTCTGTGGTTATATGACATACAGAGACTAACAAAACGTCTATTATTTCAGAATTTCCCACATCTTCTAGACACACAGCAAGCTCATCTACTTCTTCAACCCCCTAACGTTCTGAAGATACGAAATAATTTTTCTTCGCTGGAAAATGTTGCACATACAAGTATATTGTCCTGTTCTGCTCTGATTTTTTTTTCAGGACTGTCTATGACCTGAATTTAACCCACAAAAATGTGCCGCTCTGGCGTCATTAATCACAGGTATTTTGCCTAGTGTGCTTGCGACCTCGCTTATACTTTATGTAAGATGCTCAGCTAAACTGCCCCTTCATTTTCAGGAACAGGTCATGATTTGTTTATCCCCAAGAACACTTTTCTGAGCTGAAACGTTCACTGCACTTGTCAAACGACGGGTTTCCGACGATTCTCTAAATCTGACTCACACTATAAGTAATGACTAGGATGTTTTTTGAATTTTCCACTGCAAAATACCCTTCGAAACTTACTCCAGGGTATACCCATACAGTAATTTAGAAAATAAACCCAACTTGCACTTTCCTTAGAGCTATCTAAAAACACATCCACTTCGCACCACGATTGTGGAACGATTCCGAATGCACGTCACCATGTATGCTAACCGCAACGAAACCACACTGTTGACAATGCCCCTAAAGTAAAATCCTCGCACACGGTGCAGAACTAGAGGTGTTGGTGCGTAAGGGTACTATTAGATACGTTTATATGTATGTGTACCCTTACAAACTTTCATAAGAACACTGTTCACGTCATTGAATCTCCTCTGAATTTCACGATTTGATAGTGAACCTGCCTGAAACTCATATAGTAGCTAGCGGGCATTAAGCATTTCAACTAATAAATCATGATTCGTTATTGTTTCTTCGACAATCATCAGTTTAGGGCTCAATCCGTACTGTTGAATAATGTCTGGAATAGCCAACATAAAATTTCAGTTTTAGCCCATGAAATACTTCACATTAACATCGAGCATGAGGAAATCCTGAACATCGTTTCGGCATGAACAATTACCCATAGCGATGGCTGCTTGAAAATCGTTTACAAGTCAATGTTGGCCACATCTAGGCCCCTCATCGATTACATTGCTTATCCAGGACAAACACTTCGGAAATCTGAACATTTGGGTCAAATCGGTTTATTTTCCCGTGCACGTATAGTCTGTAGACGATAAGTTGACCGATACAAAATAAAAGCATGGCGAGTTAAAAAATCTACGCATGTAAAGGATACAAACTTACGTAATGCAGACATTGGGGACAGAAGGACGTGGGGACAGAAAACTGCGGAATTGGCTTGCCTACGCACAACTGTCTGGTGGGCGGGACGGCGGTACGGTACATCGAGACCGTTGATTGTCGGCGGCATCTCATTATTCTCAATAAAGAGGGGCGAAAACCGTGGAGAGCGTCTATATAGCGTGCTAGCCGCTAGTTAACAAAAAACGAACGCGCCAGTCCTCATTCAGTGAATTTTAATTGAGGGGATCAGAAGCAAAGGAATACAAGTGACTTTTCCCATAAAAATGGGATAGGTGCATCTAGAGCATGGTAAAGCATATAATGTTGATGTGGTAAAGCGATTCGAATAAAATTCCTCTCTTAACTGCTCCCTGGTGAACGAAAAGATAAACTTTTTACAAGATGTCGTGAAATAGTTGGCACCAGGGAGATACATGTGCACTTGTACACACGTTTGTCACATATGATCTATAAAAACGCGTCTGAATTAGAAAAGGCAAAACTCGCAGAAATATACTGTCACCTCTGTATAGCTCATCTCCAAAGTTTAAGCTTCCTAAACACAAAAATTTTCTGAGCTTTCTTCCACTTATCCCGATTTTTTCGCTTGCTCCACATGAAGAAGGAAACGGACAAGAACAACTAGGATTGAACCGCATGTGGGACTTGAACGATATGATGCGACAGACTTTCTGGAATCATATTACAAACAGACTGTCTTAGTTTGCAGCACTATTTTAAATGCTGCATCAAAAATATATTTTACGTTCATGAAGGCTTATCTGATCATTTTTTATCTATATATGAATTACATAACCTTTTCACGATACATGAAAAGAGGGAAGTGACGCAAGTGGTGTGAAATACTTTCAACAACGAAATAATCACTTAAAAAGTATTCTTTATCATTTTATTTCAATACTGTAAGCACAAAGTGCATGGTGTTCATGTAACATTATATAAACGTTTTGTTACAGCTCAAAATGGCAATTTAATAGCTACTAAATTAATGACCACCAACTATAAAATATTATAGAGATTGATCGCATTCATCTTACTTCACGGTATTCTGGAAGCAAAGGAATACAAGTGCATACAGGTTTTGACGAATGTGATACAAAAAATAATAGTTTATATTAACCTGTTCTCCCAAGATACTAACGGAATATGCTACAAAGCATTTTTATGTCTAATATACACAAAATGAATTTGAAATTCCATCTTTCAATCTGAAGACAACTGTGAAAAACTCATTTTTCTCAAACTGTAATAAGTATGCTAATATCCCTTTGCTTCTTAAGCCCTCAATTAAGATGTATTACAGTGCACTTATTTCTAGTCAATCGAATTTCTCTAGACACAGAAAAAGGTCCGACTTTACCATAGCCAGTTGTATAGAAACAACTACGGGAAGGACCCGAACGCCCTCAAAACTAGGACAAATCCGGGGAACCCCTATATATGGCAGCCTCTAGCCACACCATTTTGAATGTTGATAAAACTAACGCCAGTTTACAGGCACACAGAAGAGAAACGGATCCAAATGTTTTCCAAACAATTTCAGCTATTTTGATTTAAAGCGTGAGTTTTTCAGCTTTGCGATCGCATACCGTAACGGAAATTGTTACCGACGAAATTTCGTTCGCAACTTCCAACGACAGCAGCTTAGGACTGTAAAGTAGAAGAAGCACATTATGCTGTGCTTAAAACGTTTTCTCCAGTGTCCTTCACGTTTGTGTCGCCCTATAACAGTAACAAGAGCAATTCAGGGGTATGCTGCTGCGTTTTATGACCCAATCGCTTTATTTTTATTTTATGCTCCCCTCGGAGACACTGCTGAGTGAAGCTGGCGGCTGATAGCGGCGTGATGTAGCTGCTCGCCGATTGGACCGAAGGAGTCCGCCTCATAAACGCCGTAGCTGGGGATTTCCGATAAGCATCTGATTGCTCTGGGAAACAAATGGTGGCAATTCTGAAGATGGTATCCCTCTGAGGCATCCGCAGACGGCCTGTTTAACGACACAGAACGGCGTATCAGCAGATACACCTACTCTCATAGCTGTCTTTCAGTTTCATTATCAATTACGAAATGATGTATTTACAATTTTCGTAGAATTTTATTCTCACTGGCTGTGGACGCAGCGACGGAGGGGAAAGGAAACACGCAGACTTTTGCAAATGTTACAATGCTATGGAGACATCCACAAGAAAGGCATGTAAGGGAGGACTACAGTTTCGTGGTATTTGAGCTGACATAACTCGAAGTTTAAACTCTGTTTTCCGAAATCTTCTGTCCTGTTCGTCCAAATAATGTCAATGGCTGTGGAAACTTCTTGGTTCCAGTAGGTCTCTAAAGAGACGTTCACTCCAAGAGCTGATGTCAGTAGAAGTTGGAAGACGGTGTACGACTTCCAAGCGCTATTCTCTTTATTCCGGTCACAGCTAACCGTAGCATTCAATATTGTGTATAAAAAGTATTCTCATTAAACACATCAATAAATTTAAGCCACTTCAAACGCAATTACATATTACATTTCTGCGATCTGTTTCTTTGCGTGCTATGTCTGCTTTCAACTGCGAGTACGTGGTCTAATGGAACGGTGTCGTCTGCTGCTTAATTAAGCTTCTCTACTGCAGCTACTAGCAATTCCTACCAGCCAACTGGTCGAGACTGGTCTTAGAGTTAACAGTTATTATATGGTCTGGACACTTTTTCATTAGTTGAAGGTGTCTGAATTGTTCAAATAAAACTTTCTACAACCTTACTACTTAAGCTTGTACCGTTAGCTATCGAAAAGCTATCGAAAAAATTTTGGATGTTCTACAGATTATTATCAATGTATGTTCCTCGATCAAAGTCGAAATGCAATTGCTGCAACCATAACTATTGTTTAAAGTTTTCTCATTGAAAGAAGTTCCGACATAAATTTTTCCTTTCTAGCATTTTGAAGTATGGGGGATGTCTGTAAGGAACAAATATCGAACATAACGTTAATATCACTTTCAATTAAAAAAACTATGTAATCTGGTTCAGTCTAATGCTCCACCCAGTTCGCAGTGGGACTGTATTCCGTTGCTTCCGATACAGAAGTTCTAAGTAGCTTCAAAGAATTTAATCTCTCACAAAAGAGTTGTCTGTGAAGACGTTCTGATCAGGTTAGAATATGAACACGAAGAATACATTGTATTAAAAAGACTACCACATAAACAGTACAAGGAGTTACTTATAAACCCATGGCCGGATCAATAATAACAAGAGAGCGGGGACAGTCATAAATCACTTCTCTCTCTCTCTCTCTCTCTCTCTCTCTCTCTCTATTCGTTTAGTCGGTTCCGACTCTTCGTGACCCCATGAACCAAATCACGCCACTTTTTCCTGTCTTCAACTTTCTCCCGTAGATATTCCAAGTTGGAACACATTGCTTCTGTGATGCCATCGACCCATCTCATCCTCTGACGTCCTCTTCTTCTAGTTCCTTCAATCTTCCCCAGCATTAATGTATTTTCCAGCGAGGCATGCCTTCAAATTGTGTGTCCAAAGTAGGTCAGCTTTTGTTTTAACATTAGACCTTCCAGGGAGAAATCTGGTTTTATTTGATCCAATATTGATCATCATTTACAATATCCCTAAAACTTTTACAAAGACAATGTGAATATTGTATCTTCACAGTAAACTGATAATTTCCTTATTAATACTTGTTTATGAGCTAAAAGTAACAATCCCAACACTTGCTTTCATATTAATCCGTAACAACATTTGTTTAGATGAAGATTTCGTTTCCCGAAAATTTCACTGTAGTCATTTCTTGTATCCATACCTCTCACTGTTACATTTTTTAATGGCATTAATGACAGTAACGAATTAAAACTTCTGGTTTTCTGCTACCTTCCATTCAGTTTAACTTTGGCACATACTGTATTCTCACTTGAGGATGCCTGAAAAAAAAAAAAAAAAGAAGAAGAAGAAGAAGAGGAAACTCGGAGGCTCAGAAACAGCGTCTCATTTGAATATGGTGGCCAGGTTCACAGTTGAAATATAAACTGAGTTTGTTTTTCCCATCTGACGACAAATGACCCGAAAATATTTCTAGTTACTTCACAGGGAATGCCTGCGCTATATTCCGTTTTCCCTTGTGTAACATACCGAGGCAGATCATTCCATTATGATTTAATGCTTTGCCACGGCTATTGCAATTATGTAAACGGGTACCTGATAAGATATTTCTTTATACATTTGTTCCTTTTTATTTCTGTGTTTTGATTAGCGTGATATAATAGAATACGCTTCATTGAATACACCAGCATACCTCCGTACTTCTTGAGCGATAGAACTAGTCACACAGACACGCTGTGAAAATTACTATCCGGTAGCATATTGGAAGATTCCATACTAAATTTGCGGTTGGGTTAGCCCCTTTTTTACTATAACCTGTCGTAGATTCCTCAAGCAGGAAACCGTGCCCAGTAGTTGGAAGAAAGGAGAGGTCAAACCGATTTAGAGGAAGGGTAGTAGAAGTGATCCACAAAACTACACTTTTTTAACATCGATTTGTTGTAGAATCTTAGAACATATCCTGAGCTCAAACATAATGACATGTCTCGAACAAAATGACTTCCTCCGTGCCAACCAGCACGATCATGCGAAACCGAACTCAAATTTGTCTCACAAGACATACGATGCAATTATGGCCTTATCACTTTAGGACATGGTGTAAAAAAGATCTGAAACCAGTCATCGTCTAAAGAATTCACATTGTGGTCAAAGACTGGAATAAGAAACATTTGACATACTTAAAGCTTTAGACGAAGGCAGTCAGGTAGACGCAGTATTCGCTTTTTATTCCCAAAAAGCATTTGACTCAGGAGCTCATCTTCGCTTATTATCAAAAGTGCAGTCGTGTGGGGTATCATGCGGAATTTATGACTGGATTGAAGATTTTCTGGTACGGAGGACGCAAGATGTTTTCTTGGATCGAAAGCCATCGTAAGATGTAGAAGTAGCTTTGGGTGTGCCCCAGGGAAGTGTGTTGACGCACTTTCTGTTCGTTTTGTTAGCGTTTTCTGTTCCTGTTGTATGTTAGTAACCTTGCGGACAACATTAAAATTAACCTCAGACTTTTCTCAGATGATACAGTTGTCCACACTGAGGTGACAAGAGTTATAGATAGCCCCTAATCACGGGTCGGGCAGCCTTTTTCCCGGCGTAATTCGTCAACTCGACGTGTCGTTGACTGAACAAGTCGTTGGAAGTCCACTGCAGAAATACTGAACCGTGCTGCCCCTACAGCCGTCCATAATTGCGAAAGCACAAACTGATCTCCCGTTAATGTGCCATAAATTTTCGATGCGGTTCATGTCGGGAGGCCTGAGCGGCCAAATCATTCTCTCGAACCGCGCAGAATTTTCTTCAAACAAGTCACTAACAGTTGCCGGCGTATGACATGGACAAAAATGGCGCATTGTCACCGATAAAAAATCCCATAGTTGTTTCGGAACATGAAGTCCATGAAAGGCTCAAAAATGTTCTCCACGTAGCCGAACATAACCATTTCCAGTCAGTGATCGGTTTAGCTGCACCAGAGGACCCAGTCCATTCCATGTAAACACAGCCCACATCATTATGGAGCTACCACCAGCTTTCAAAGTGCGTTATTGACAACTTGAGTCCATGGCTTCGTGGGATCTGCGCCACACTCGAACTGTACCATCAGCTATCACCATCTGAAATCGGGACTCATCTGACCAGGGGCCCCTGTTCTGTATCATTCATACCGATCGGTGTAGTAGCTTAGTCTCGGTAGCGACGTCATTTTCGGCTCTTTATTCAAATATATTATTCAGTAAGCTTCTGAGACCTGTTACCGATCGGTCCTCCAACCGATTTTACAATTGTACCGAGAGGTTTTGGATTTCGGTGTGGCCCCATCGATCGGTGAGCTGTGGTTTATGTACACCTATAATTTGTTATTTTAAACATATTTAGCGGTTTTAGCTTTGGATTTAGTGATTGTGTTATTAAAGAATCACCAGAGGACGCACCCGGTTGGAAAGTTAGTTCGTAATAGATTATTTTCCTTTGTTAGGAATATGGTTAGGATGTTACTGTGAATGATTACATAAAAAAAGGATTTTAGAATCTCAAAATACGTATTATTTTTATGCAAATAAGAGTTTAAAGATCATTAAATGTTAAGACATCGCCTCTGCTTACGTATGTTACATGAGTGTGAACTGACTTTACTAGATCACAACCATAGGTGGAAGCACAAGCGGCCAAAGACACTACTATCTAGGGCATAGCCACCTACGATAAACTAAGATACACTAACAAGCGACAAACGTCGGCGAGCCCCTGCATATCAGCAATACTGACTGGTAATTACCAGCTGCTATTAGAGCCGACCAACAGGCCACAGCAGGGACACCGACGCACAAGCAATCCGCCAACATCACCCAACACTGTGCATCCGATATATGACCTATCGGACACAAAAACGATGATAAATCTAACTGTTGCAGGTTGCTAACGCAGAACGAGAGCTCTACACCGGTACCCAGCGGCAGCCTCCGAGCAACACCACCGCACAACGTCAAATGTATCGACATGCATGATACCCACTACTAACCAACACTACCCTTGCACGACCTATCGCAGGCAGCAAGACATCCGCTACTGCTCTTACCACCCGACATAACTACCGCAGAGGTTTTTTTCCCTTGGCTCTTGCCTTGGAACCTTTTTTCCTCTGCCCTTCAAACTGCTACCCTTCGTTCGACTTCGACCCAATCAATCTCCAGATGAGAGCGTATTAATGGTTAACCTTAACCAGACGTACGCAAACGTCGCAGTGCCCACATCCTGCGACACCTCACTTTGGTGAAAACTAACCCTTATGCAGAGATGGCAGTAGACCCATTGAGTTGGCCATCATGCCGGTGTGGGCGTGGAGGGGCTGCACCTCACTTATAAAAAAAAGACGTTACTAGAGACTTTGTGTACTTTTTCCCACAAATGGTTTAGTTAGTAACTATCGAAGCGTGTTTACAACTTTCAAGTAACAATGGAAAGCAATATTGGAAACCTTCCAAACTATCACGCATTTATGACTTACGCAGCACCGTTTGGCAACGAAATCAGTCTACGTTCCTCTACATAATAATACAAGAATTGAGCAATGCGTTTCTGTTGTTCGGCGTGGCCAAGTGGTTAGCGCACGGGAATGCGATACGATAGACACAGGTTCGCGCACGGATGGATGTTAAAACATATTTTTTCCTCTTCATATATGCAATGTTCGTTATTACTTACATATAAGAGCGCACTTCCTCAGTAATGATTTCGTGATTTCTGAGTGTTTAAAAAACGAAATACGAAATTGCTAGAGACTGAAACAACCGACAGTGACTTTTGTATTTTTTCTTACCGGTAATAATTCATCATTTTTTCCGACTATGCAGTGATTTCCGAGTATGCGGTTAGACGGCAATCTAAGAGCATGACTTAAATTACTGGGAATGTAACTAGGCTCAAATGGCTCTGAGCACTATGGTATTTAACTTCTGAGGTCATCAGTCCCCTAGAACTTAGAACTACTTAAACCTAACTAGCCTAAGGACATTACACACACCCATGCCCGAGGCAGGATTCGAACCTGCGACCGTAACGGTCGCGCGGTTCCAGACTGTAGCGCCTAGAACCGCTTTGTCACCCAGGCCGGAAATGTAACTAGCAACAGTCATCTTCATAATCTTGCTTATCACAAGTATTTATGTGCGATCGAATCCTCAACAGTAGACACAACCACCTCTGGCCGTAATAACGGCCTTGATACGCCTGGGCATTGAGTCAAACAGAGCTTGGATGGCGTGTACAGGTACAGCTGCCCCTGCAGCTTCAACACGATACCACAGTTCATCAAGAGTAGTGACTGGCATATTGTGACGAGCCAGTTGCTCGGCCACCAATGACCAAACGTTTTCTATTGGTGAGAGATCTGGAGATTGAGCTGGCCAGGGCAGCAGTCGAACATTTTCTGTATCCAGAAAGGCCTGTACAGGACCTGCAACATGCGATCGTGCATTATCCTGCTGAAATGTATAATTTCGCAGGGATCGAATAAAGGGTAGAGCCACGGGTCGTAATACATCTGTAATGTGTTCAAAATGCCGTCAATGCGAACAAGAGATAACCGAGACGTGTAACCAGTGGCACCCCATACCATCACGCCGGGTTGACACTACAGTATGGCGATGACGAATACACGCTTCCAATGTGCGTTCACCGCGATGTCGCCAAACACGGATGCCACTGTCATGATGCTGTAAACAGAACCTGGATTCATCCGAAAAAATGACGTTTTGTCATTCGTGCATCCAGGTTCGTCATCGAGCACACCATTGCAGGCGCTCCTGTCTATGGTGCAGCGTCAAGGGTAACCGCAGCCATGGTCTCCGAGCTGATAGTCCATGCTGCGGCAAACGTCGTCGAACTGTTCGTGCAGATAGTTGTTGTCTTGCAAACGTCCCCATCTGTTGACTCAGGGATCGAGACGTGGCTGCACGATCCGTTACAGCCATGCGGATAAGATGCCTGTCATCTCGACTGCTAGTGATACGAGGCCGTTGGGATCCAGCACGGCGTTCCGTATTACCCTCCCGAACCCACCGACTCCATATTCTGCTAACAGTCAATGGATCTCGACCAACGCGAGCAGTAATGTCACGATACGATAAACCGCAATCGCGATAGGCTACAATCCGACCTTTATCAAAATCGGAAACGAGATCGCACGCATGTCTCCTCCTTACACGAGGCATCACAACAACGTTTCAGCAGGCAACGCCGGACAACTGCTGCTTGTGTATGAGAAATCGGTTGGAAACTTTCCTCATGTCAGTACATTATAGGTGTCGCCACCGGCGCCAACCTTGTGTGAATGCTGTGAAAAGCTAATCATTTGCATATCACAGCATCTTCTTCCCGTCGGTTAAATATCGCGTCTGTAGCACGTCATCTTCTTGGTGTTGTAATTTCAATGGCCAGTAGTGTAGTAAATAATGCGAATGTTGTCATTCCACTGAGTAAGACGAAAATAACCGAAAAACCAAGAATCGCAGGCAAAAGGTAATGTCACTACAGATAAACTTGGTGAAATTATAGCTCTATAATTAAGGCAGTGATACATTACATGTATCTTTGATTCATTATGAGGTTCATGTGCAAGCAACGAAAGATGTTATGCTACATTTTCTGATAAAAAGACAATGCTCCTAGTAATCAGCACACAAGCACGAGTAACGTCAAGTACTTTTTCATGTGCGGTTTTTGTAGTAATATGTACAGTATGTGTAATTTTGTGGGTTTTGCAACGACAGCTCGAGTCTATATAAGGGTAGCAGCCATTTTGGCCAGGGTCAGTTCGCTCTGAGAGGACGACGCATAAGAATATGTTCTGATGAGTGGCCTGTCAATCGTGGCTGAACTGTTTAAATTATCCTGGCGACAATTATAGGGACTTGTGGAGTTTCTGCGGGATTTCGGGAGCTTAGAGAAGCTTTCGACAGTTGTGTTCGTGCACTGCGGCTCAGGAAAATAGAGTGGTATTATCTTCCGGACTTTAAACCTGAAATGCATGTTTAACGACTTGCGAAATTTCTGGATAGGGTCGCGAGCTTTCAGAAAGTTATCCACACCCGCTTCGTGCTTTAACTTTGAATATCAGCCTGGTCGGCCGGACTAAGTGCAGCCTTGATCCAGTTCGCGAACTGATTGGTCGCTGCATTCACAGCATTAAGCAACAGTTTAATAAATATTTTCATTATTGAACGGTATCCAACCTGTGTTGTCGACATTTATTCTATCTGTCTGCAATTTAATCAAATTATGGGAGGTAAACAGAACAATAACAGTGTAATGCGAGGTGCGTTTGTGTGTGTGTGTGTGTGTGTGTGTGTGTGTGTGTGTGTGGATAGGTCTGGTCATCCCATAGAGGCTTACGAAGCCAACGAACTTCTGAAACAAGTCACGCATATAGTTAATCCCTTTGACGCAAAGAATGTGTGAGGAAAGGTTTGAGTACCGTCGGTCTTAACACCGCATTGCTTTTCTAGGTACGACGTGGCCTATCTTCGAATTCTGAAGTGACTTACCAAGACAGTTATGAGAGAACCTACTGTTTAGCTTGAACTCTGAACCTGGGTCTAACTTAAAATTTCTCACATTTCACACATTTGTATGGTTATCTACAGCCAATGAATATTTGAATAAAACCATTTTTTGTGCCATCGGCTGATAACGATCAATTGGCTGCCGTATGTGGTAGAGATGTTTATTGGACCAAATGACGTTTATCATTATCTCCTGCGAAAATGGTAGCCAGTACCGAAAGAAAACTGTACATCTGTTGGCAGAATAAATGGGTTTTCAAACCTTTTTCACGTTAACAAATGATTTTCGGAAGTGATAGAAACGTTGGGAAGCAGAAACTAAAAGAATAAAAGGAATTCAGCTAACAATTAAACATACCTGTATGAAGTTGACCGAAGCAAAGAAATAAACACAGATACAAGTACAAATTATTTCTTGTCAGAATAGCCTCACTGGTATCAAATACTGAGATGAAATGGAGAAATTCTGAAATTGTACGTCTAATGCAGAATTCTATACGAAACATAAACGTGGTCCGTGGGGATAAAAGCAAGCAGAGAGAAACACTTAAAATGTGATATTGTGGAAAGAAGTTAAACTTCAAGGCTATTAACAAAATACTAACTGAAAAGATATTATTAAGGGCAGACAAAGAAATAAATATAGATTAAACCTATAATAACGGCATGTACATGTTTCTAGGGACGACGAAGGGTTTACGCCGTATTCCTACGTAACTTCCAGAACATAATTACAGACACAATTATCGCAGTCTTTCTACACCTTACATTGTTTTCCAAACGTAAGGTTAATAGCTGCATATGTGCAATCGTCACATTTTTTCAGTCCGTAGATACCTATAGCTCTAAGCATTGCATCGGCACTCCTTTTTCTCCTTCATGTACGTTTGCTTCCATCCTGTACTATTACATTAAGCCACACATCGGACGCCATGCTGGAAGATCTAATTGCCGTCAAAGCGCTCCTATGCCCGAGAACATGTCAGGATACTTGGATTAAAAGTTGTACTGTGAGAATTCTGGCTCTATTTCCATGCACTATGTAGGAGCTGTTTCTTGAAGTATTCTGCATTTTCACCTTCTTTGTCGCTCTCAATTGAATGTCCGTTAACAGAAGATTATGCGCTGGGTTCAGCCTCTATCGCCCTCGTTCAATTTATATGCAAATGAATCGATGAAGCTGTAGAAAGAAAGACAAAATGGAACTATCAATTTAGAACGAAATTGCTTAGTGAAATCGGTTTTGTTTGTTGGCGTCCAGAGAACATAACTTGTACAGCACGTGCGCTCCTCTGTCTCCACGGATCTGTGAAATGGAATTCATAATGATCACGTTCGTGTCTCACTAGACAGAGGTGTACTCAACACAGCAGATTGAGTATCCCGATAGCTTGTAACAACGAGTTATGAAATAATACTTACCTATTTGCTTTCTGTAATTCGCCATGAAGATGATCGTATTTGCCTCTATGACTCGTAAAGTTCTGTTTTGAACTCTAAGCGTTCCTTACAAATCTGCAGTGGACGACAGAAGAAGCAAATGCAGCGCTACTATAAATGATTCATTCGATTTCAAAGGTCTACAGCGTGATTCTGAGATGATGTGACGAACGTTCAGGGATGACGGAGAAGGTAAGTGACCCTCGTCCAGAAACGACTGAGTCGGAAGTTATAAGCGAAAATCGTTCTGATCGCTCTGGCAGTGGAATATATGTACTGGTACTGTTCATACTAAGATTGTAGGACAGACAACTTTCAGAAGTGGTAGTATGGACCATAACAACAAAAAACGTCTTGTACACATGGGCTCTAAGATTCATATCTTAAGGGCTATGGGCACTTGTTCATTTTCTTCTTGTATTTCTTGTTTTGGTCCATACTATTTCCTCTTTCCTACCCTACAGCCTTAACTACAGAACCGCTATATGTACTCGTATTCCACTGTCAGAGGTATCAGAACAATAAAACAATTTTCGCTTATAACTTCCGACTCGCTCGTTTCTGGAGCAGGGTCCCTTGGGTCGAAATGATACATTTACGCTTCCACATCATCGTAGAAAGTTTGTAACATCATCACACAATCACCTCGTGTACGCTGTGATACGCCCGCTAAACCCGCTGGGCAGAACAGGTGATTAGGATTGTAGAAAGGGCCAAATAAGGTTGGTGTCAGCTTCACCTTAAAATTGTAATTTGTTGCTTTTACAACTACGAGTTTCAGACTCCAAATCTTTGACGGCTTAAGGCCTCCAAACAAGAAATCTTAAAAATCAACGAGATAAATTTCAAGTGACTGAAGACACGTGGTTAAAATTATAAATAAAATAATTTATATGTATCACAGCTAGGCTGAAAGCCTCAAAGCAGAAGTGGATAGACAGCCACAAACAAGATCCAACACAAACGGCTGAAGGCCCACAGTAAAATTTTCAAGATTTTAAAACAAATTACCATAACCTTTCAAAGGCGGAAGGCCGCAATATTTTTGCCTAAAGGGTAGTTTTAAGAATAAGGTTTTTAAGAGGCTAAATTCCCACAGTTGATTTTCCAAAATTCAAAAATACCATAAACCTCAACGGCAGAAGGCTGCAATGTTTAAGCTTGAAAGGTAATTTTAAGAATAAGGTTCCAAATGGGTGAAAGCCCACAATTAATTTTGGTTTACATAAAGCACAGTAAAACCAAGAATTTTTCCAATCATTGGCTATGATAGATTATGCAGACAATTAAACACCCGTGATAAAGACAGTAACGACAATGTCACTCAGAAGCCTGCAGGGATTCGGTCTGCCCTCGTTTACTTAGGTGAGACAGGTAGTGTGCCCAACTACACTTGATCCATCAGTAACCCAACCAAGGGACAGCCACGGACCGACCGACAAAACGACTTGCTTGCCACCAGTCGGTACATGATAACTCAAACACCAAAATGTTACGGACGTAATTATCCACAATCAATTGAATTGTAGGCAACCAATATAGTTAATTCCACCGCATGGCTGCTAAATTTCAGCAATACAAACACTCGGTTTTGCTCACACGGAAACCTTCCCATCAGCGAACCGCCGAAACGAACCACACAAGATGAGTGGACGTTGCTTGGGTACTTAAAACACCACTCAACTTTGACGTGCTGGGTCAGTGAACCACGAAACTCGTAGCAATTGGGCAGCTCTACACACGCTCCAATACTGCGCAGAGACTGCCAACGGACCCAGCCAACTGCTCCACGCGGTGATAACTTCCCTGGTCCGCAGCAACCGACCGACTCCCTTCGGAATGCCGACAACATCTAAAATAGTCGTCAGTGGAAATAACGCCAACTACACACACAAGCTGACAAACACTTGCACGAAGACCTGAACGATACCTGTAACCTCCACACAAAAAAAAATGTTAAAATATTATTATTTGGTTATTGATTCTATTTTTGTGTAACCTCACAAAAAAAACTTAATTAATAATAATACTAATATGATTCTATTTTTTGTGTAACCTCTGAACAAAATTGGTTCCCATTTAATGTACCCATAAAATTCTTTTCTCATTTAATATAAGCTCGAAACAGAAAAATTCCTAAACCTCGTAATAAAAAATAAATTCAGTAACCTGGTAAAATTTGGACGACAGCAGTGCTGCGTCATGGTCCTGTAAGATCATTCTGAATAAAAAGCAAAAATTCTCACCTCGATAAAGTCGGCAACTATCTGCTCTTACAATAGCTCTTTTCCGTAACAGCTCTGTGCAGTGCTGGCCTATACATTTGTTATTTATGAAAGGAAGCAAATGATTTTTCTTTTGCAACAATCGGAATGATCATGCATTAAAAAAATATTAAATTCTTTAAATTGAAACGAATGCTTGTTAGAAATTAGACAAAGATTATTATTAGGACTTTTTGAACGATTTACATGTGAGTTTACGTAATATTACTAGATATGAGCGAGGCTGCTTTTTTACCTTATACAATAATACTCAGGCTCCGGCATCGCTGCACCGCGACCGGCCCAGCCAACATGATACACCAGACAGGACTGACAAGCGCAGACAGACGACTGCTCGCTAGCAACAACTTACTGCTACTGCTACACAGTTCGTCCTGCAGTCAACACTGCTCTTTGGTCTCTTATAGCTTACATATCGCAGGCAGCACATACCTCTTACATAACCCTCCACAGGGGGGGGCAAAAATTTGGCAGCGATGGTGAGTCAATTGGACTTGCCATGAGCAACAAATTTTTTCTAAAATCTACTTAATTAACTAAGTTGACAGTCACAGAGTATATACATATACATAAGTGCATAACATGAAATGCAATATAGTGCACATGCACTGAGTACAGAACGTATCAAGCAAAGACAAAATGTATACGCAATGAGTACAAATCATATTAACAAATGACATAAAGGGCATACACACTGTAGTACAGAACATATCAAGCAATGACAAAATGTATACGCAATGAATACAAAACATATTAACAAATGACATAAAGTGCATACCCACTGTAGTATTTTTTGTTACCATTTTACTAGAATTAGGATACGAAAGGGAAGGATTGCATCATGGTTGTAGCACATTAGGTTGCACGTAGCTGCACTGAAAGTCCATATCTTTGTACAGAAGCACAACACCAAGTGAGACAATCTGAAGTTCTCCTCCCTGAAGTATTAATCAGTGTAGCCAAGACACTGAAATGTCGTATTAATATTCCATGTTATCATTTTGGTAGTACATTAGGTACACCAAACTGTGGAACCATAGTAACATCTCCATTGTTCAAGATGGTGGACACCATGATGTGCCAACGCCACACTCATTCACCAACGTAGAATTAGTGCAGAAACCAAATAAAGTGCTCCATGATCATAAGGATAGACAGGACAAACGTATATTGCAGTAATTTCTGATAATTAGGTCAGAAGGTGAAGGACATTAAGTCTCATGCTAGTCATCATTGAGAATTACACTAGTCTATCAACCGATTTGACTAATTGTTGGCACTCATCGCCTAGTTACTGTACACTTCTGTACTATGTATGAAGTATTACAGAATAATGTTCATAAATCATCTGATTACAGTCAACATTGGCACTCATTGGCCAGATACAAACCATTTTTATACATTATTTAAAAGTGATCATTCAAAGCAAGAGTTAATTAATGGCATACCATTTACATAATTCATCTAGTTATAGTAATCATTGGCACTCATTGGCCAGTTACAAACCATCAGAAGTCATCATTCAAAACAGGAGCTAATGAATGGCATAGTATTAACATAATTCACCTAGTTATAGTAATCATTGGCACTCATTGGCCAGTTACAAACCATCAGAAGTCATCATTCAAAACAGGAGCTAATGAATGGCATAGTATTAACATAATTCACCTAGTTATAGTAATCATTGGCACTCATTGGCCAGTTACTAAACATATAGCAAGTATTAAATAGTACAAAACATTTTTCATCATTCAAGTGACATACGACATATTTAAAATAATTATTGGCACTCATTGGCCAGTTACAAAGTATTCTTATATTTTTATAAAACCTTATTCAGTATTATTCAGAAGTTATCATTCAAAATGAGAGTTAATTATTGGCATAGCATTTATAGAGTATAACTAAAACATTATTTACAGAAATTATTGGCATAGTATTCATGCATTATTACAAAGCATCATTCAGTATTACTTAGAACTCATCATTCCAGTGACATAGGACATATTGAAAATGTAACATACTGTAACTATTATTCAAGGTCTGTGACTAGAAAACATCATTCAGTATTACTCAGAACTCTCTTAAACTGGTAGCATTATTTGGGACTGGTAATACATATTTTTCTTTTGTTTTGTTTTTGCTAGCAATGCATTGCGTTGGGATCGATAATTAATTGCTGGGGCATAAAAATATTTGCTTTTGACTTATTGCTGTAAATGAGGATAGGTAACGTCATTTGTCATGAGTCAGCTGTAGCAAGGTTATGAAACAAGTAGAGTATATGTGATCACATTCATGAATGACACACACAATTGGGTAAAAAAAATGCAAGTACTAGAAAAGGTTTAAAGATTAACTGCTTATAGCATATTAATTTCGTGAATAGCTTCTCCTAGAAAAATACAAAATGGATTATTAAGCTGAAAGAAGAATCGCATATTATGCTGAAAAGTAGTGAACTTCGAATTAACAGGTAATGAAATGTGTACTCAATATATATATGTACTCTAGCTGTCCTTTCCAAAACCTTGAGTCATTATACCATGCGACATAAGACATACTGTCAAAACGAACTGCAACAAATACTTAAATAACTACATAGCATTTCTTAACTAACAGTAAATATATAAACTTCATCATTATTCTCATCTGCAAAGAAAAACTTAAAAGTGGTGCGTTTAGTGGCCATGTAAAATTTATCACTATCGTCACCTGTAAACAAAAACTTCATTATTCATATCACCACAACTTCATTATTATCATCACCTGCAAAGAAAAACTTCATTATTCATATTACCATATTCTTCATCACTATTCATCATCATTCATTATCATCTGCAAAAAGACACTTCGTTATTCATTATTCATATCACTATTTACTTCATACAACTATTCATAGTATAGAGTTCCTTATTTCTAGCATATTTCATCACTAAAACTAAGATGTGTAGTTCTGTCTGACAGTCTGCATCAATCGCCTCGTACTCTGAAATAAAAAATTATTTAAGACTGCTATCATACGATGTGTATAGTATATTCATGTTAATGTTTGTTAATTCTGATCCATTTACTCTTCGTGACGAGGTATTGCATCTTCTTTCGTTCATTCCGAAGGTGAAATTCCCATTTCTTAGTAATCCACTGTGGTTTGTTTCATTTATTTCTTTTACACGTTATTGTTTTCTGAAAATGATGAACAATGATTAATGTCTTGCATTAAAATCATATACCCATTAAATAAAAACAGGTTTCTAGTGATATAATTAAGCATACAGCATAGCATGACAGAAAACGTAATGTGTCAAAAACATAGACAGTGTGCAGGAGCAAAAATGTACACAGAGTATCATAATGTAGTAGCAAAAAAATGTAAAATAGTCACGATGTTGAGATATCATAAGGCAAAAATGTCAAAGTCAACTGGTGTTTGTTATATCTTAAAGATTTCATAGTGCATACAAAGAAACAGGAAAACAATCATACATACATAAAAAATGGAAAATGTGCACAGTCTGATATATAACGACAAGAAAAGCGACCTGCTAACCTTACCTTGCCGAGCACTTGCCAAGAAAAAATATAATAATCATCAGTAAGTAATCACATAGATATAATTCCATAAGTGGTCATAAAATGTGTAAGTTTATCTGGATACATGTGCACGGTCTGATGTGTAACGACAAGAAAAGCGACCTGCTAACCTTACCTTGCCGGGCACTTGCCAAGAAAAAAATATAATAATCAACAGTAAGTGTTCATATAAGTATAATTGTATAAGTTGTCATATAAAAATCAGGAAATGGCATTACAGTGTGATAAATCATAAAGTATGTTCATTCAATAAAGGGTTTAATATTGGAGACATGGTGATTGCCTTTACTTTTTCTGGTTCTCAGAGTTTGGACGTGTACTACATTGGGGTGAGGAATGCTGCGAATTCTATATGGACCTGCGTATAGAAGCTCAAATTTACTACATCTACTCTTTCCTCTGTTAGATAAATAGTGTGTACGCACTAATACCTTCTGTCCAATGTCAAAGTCACGGCGTGTACAAAACTGTTTTACTGTCTTCTCCGGCGCTCTGCGGCACGTTTGATGTTGTTCAGCGCAATGTCAATTATTTCATGGTGTCGTAGTCGACGAGATGTAGGAAAGGATACTAATTCTTTAATTTTGTTAGGTGGTTCAACATTTTTCAGTATAACAGTCGGAGATAGCATAGTAGATTCATTTGGTATGGAATTAATTACATTCTGGAATGAGGGTATGTGTGTGTCCCAATCAATATGTCTTTTATGGCAGTATATTCTACACAGTTTACCAATTTCTTTCATTAATCGTTCACAAGGGTTCGAACAAGCATGATACTTGGACATATAGATCGGAGAAATGTTTCTTGTTCGTAACATACGTGTCCATATAGCAGATCGAAATTGTGGTCCATTGTCGGAAATTACTTTCAATACATGCCCTACACGAAATAAAAAATGTTTTACAAATGCTTTCGAAACAGATTTAGCAGTAGCTTTGCGTAACGGAGTGAAGGTAACAAATTTTGAAGTGAGTTCAACAGCGACAAAGATGTAGCAAAAACCTCTATTAGTTCTGGGAATCGGACCAAAAATGTCTGCAGCGGCCATGTGTCTCAATTTAACAGGTACAGTGGGATGTAACGGAGGAATATGTGAAGTTGTGTCTGACTTAGCTTTCTGGCAGATTTTACATGACACCAAAACTCGTCGAATACGTTTGTCCATGTTGGTAAAATGACAGTTCTGTCTCAGTATTAGAAAACATTTTCTGGCTCCATAATGTGCGTAACCTAAATGAGTATACCAAACTAATTTGTTAACAAGCTCGTCAGGAGCGCATAGTAACCAGTTGTTGCTCTCAGGGTGAGAGCAGCGAAACAGAATATTATTGCGTACAGTGTAATGGTTTCTAATGGTAACATTATCCCTATCTTGCCAAAGGTGTTTAATTTCTTTCCAAACGTTGTCTTTACTCTGCTCTTGCGCTATGTCTCGTAATGACGACGAAATGAAATTTTCAAATGCAACTTGTTGAATATACATGACGCTGAAATTTGCTTTGCAGAAGTTGGTTGCGATGTCCTGCTGATTGTTGCTGAGAGAACTGGATAATGCGTCTGCTACAATATTTTGTGTACCGGGAATGTGAACAATTGTAAAATTAAATTCTTGTAAATAAAGTTTCCATCTGCTTAATCTGCCGTGTGTAAATTTAGCGGAAAGTAAAAACTGTATAGCTCTATGATCTGTGTAAACGGGAGTGTGTCTTCCATAAAGAAAATGCCGAACTCTCGTAAATGCCCATACAACACATAATGTTTCAAGTTCTGTAACAGAATAATTTCGTTCATCAGGTGACAGAATGCGACTCGCAAAGGCGATGTTTTTAATTACTGTAGTACCATCTTCTTCAATTTCCTGAAAAATGTGTACGCCTAAAGCGGTGTTAGAACTGTCGGTAGCAATCGAAAAATTTCTAGTAAGATCTGGATGTGATAAAAATGGTGCATTCAACAAAGCTTCTTTCAGATTCACAAATTCAGAATGTGCTTGGCTATCCCAGGACCAAATAGTGTTTTTACCCGTCAATTGACATAATCTAGGGGTGTCTAAAGCAGAGTAATGAATAAATTTACGAAAAAAGGTAATTAAACCCAAAAAGCTGCGTAGTTGTTTCTTCGTCGTAGGAACAGTAATGTCACGTAAAGCTTGAAGTTTTTCCGGGTCAGGTGCAATGCCTTCTGCAGAAATTACATGTCCAAGAAATTTTATAGTTTTGCCAAAGTGCGATTTGCTAAGATTAACTGTGAGTCCTTGTGCACGTAAAGTTCGTAACAGTTGTTGAAGAATGAGATTGTGTTCAGACCAGTTAGCTTCTGCAATAAGAATGTCGTCTACATACGTTGTGATTCTGTCTTTAAGTTCTGTCCGAAGTATACTAGTCAAACTGCGTATAAATGCTGCTGAAGAAATAGTTAAACCGAACTGTAATTTACAAAACTGATAACAGTTACCAAAACAGAGAAAAGCTGTGTACTTTCTGCAGTTAGGATGGAGCTGAATTTGCCAAAAACCCGATTTCAATTCTAACGTGGAATAAATAGCAGTACCATGAAATTTCTGTAGAAGTTCTTCTATTGTCTGTGGGCGATCTGTTTCATTAATAATAATGTCATTAATGTGACGCGAATCAAGTACGAGGCGAAGTGAACCATCCTTTTTCTTAACAATATAGAGTGGGTTTATGTACGGACTAACTGCCGGTTCAATAATTCCTTGGTCAAGCATAGCTTGCAATTCTTTCTTAACTTGTTCTCTGTGAATATACGGAATGGGATAATGTTTGGCTTTAAATGTGTCGTGTTGTTTAACTTGAAATTCATACATAAAACCGGACATAGTACCAGGGACGTTGTCAAAAACTGGAGCGTGCTGTAAAAGAATTTTGCGTAGTAGCGTGCATTGGTCGTCTGTATTTGCACTGCTCTGTTTAACTTTATCGGAAATCATTTGCATAACGCCATAGTCGGCTTCGTCTGGAGTATTATAGTTGTGTACGTACGTATCTGTGAACAATGTGCAATGACAGTCTATGTTACGTGATGCGGAAATGGCCTCTGTACCATTAACTGTTTGTTCTTCTACAGATAAAGAGTGCTGAAATTCTAAAGCCAGTTGTACATTTTCATCCTTTAACATTAAATAGGAGTTTTGAAAGTCAATAATTGCGTCGTGTTGTACCAGAAAATTCGTACCTAAAATAACGTCTGTTGTCAATAAGGGAACAATCCAAAATTTTGAGTGAAATATATGACCTGCAATACAAATTGATAAATGTGTCTGTAATTTTACATCTACTCCTTTACCAGATACTGCTCCTTTTACTTTAGTTTTGCTTAATGGTAACGTAGGATAGGTATTCTCTTTGTTACATTCGTTGAAAGTTTCCTCATTTATAGCTGATATAGGTGATCCAGAATCGATTACTGCTGAAAATTTAGATGATCCAATCTTTACTTCAATGACAGGGTGCGAAATGGTTTTTTGAATAACTGGTTTTTCATGCAAAAGTGTGTCTCGGATGTCGTCAAAAGTAGTAACATTTTCGTGAACGAGATTCTGCGTGTCAAAAGTATTGCTTGCGTTGCTGGAAGATGCAACCTGTACTATATCTAGTCAAATTCTATCTGACGTGCTATCATTTGCGGGAGGATGCTATGGCATTTCCACTATTTGTACTGTTCTGTTATTTCTTCCTGACGTATTACGTTCGGGATGATATCTACTGTCTGGTTCATTCATGATAATATGTTGTTGCGGATGATTTTGCTGCTGATAAGACCGACTGTTATTAAACGTACTCTGAAAATTGTGACCATTATTTTTACGTCTGTCATGATAGTCATTGCTATATGGCGCGTTGCGATAGGAATTGAAATGATGTGTTTTCTGTACGTACTGGTTTCCTTGTTGCTGTGCGTTACTATTTGGTGGAGCCGACGCTATACGTGTAGGCGGCGAAACATTAAAGCTTGGTTGACCTTGCACATTATATGATTGGTTAGGTATGCTAACTGGCTGGTTTTGTTGCTGTTGTGGGGAAAAGACTCTATTGTTGCCAAAATGCGTCTGCGATAGCTGAAAATTTTGTACATACTGATGATTACAATTTTGTCTGTTATTAAAATTACGCTGGTAGTTCTTGCCATTTCGGGAGTGTCTAATAAAAACTGTCACTTTCGGTAAAACTTGTCATATCAGGTTTTCATTATTCATTCCTAATTCTAGACAGATCGATAGTTGAAGAACTGTTTTGATTGGTATAAAGGATAGTAGAAGAGAAGGCAGCAGTGCAGAATACTAAAGATGAAATAGCACTACTACAACTCGGGGCCCTGTGCACGCTACGGCACATATTCACCGAAGTGTAATGAATCCCCTGAGGTCTATTACGCGCTACAAATAAATTTTAGTTTCTGTGTTACAGGCAATGCTGGTGAAAATTCGAAAGAAAATTGTTGTATCCAGTCCAATTCTAGTTTCTGCATAACAGGCCAAACTGATGAAAATACAAAAGCAAATTGTCGTATCCAGTCCAAAGCGTGAATCTGTGTTCTGTCATTATTAAATACCTTAGATTTTTTACGGATAAAAATTGCTTATAATCAACGTTATCGTCTCTAAATGTGTGAACAGGTTCTGGATTGAATGAGAATCTATTTGTGTCTGTTCGGATTCTAAGTCACGTGGTCTCTGTAAATTACCTAAGTTACACTGGCTGTGTGAGAGTGACAAATATTCAGAATTTGGCGTATGCTGTGACGTGTTAGTGACTGAAATATTTTTCATTTCTGTCACTTTAATACGTTCGTCAATTTGGCTGATCTGTTGTTCAAATTTCTTATCGACTTCCGTATCCAGAGTGCGTGAAACTTCTGCTGACATTAATTTAAACTCGTCGCATATCTGTGTTGCGTTTTCTGAACATTGTTCAGTGACTGCACTAATTTCATCTCTAAGTGATTCTGTTGTGGCTGCATGTGTATTATTTAATTCTTGTGCAACACATCTAATTTCTTCACTACTGTTCCTAGCACAAGTCTTAGTATCCTCACGTGATTGTTCTTTAGTATCATGACGTTGCACGTTAATGGCTGTAATCAGTTCACTAAGTTGTTTGTTCTGTTCGTTAAGGTTGTCGTGTTTTTCATTTGATTGTTTGAAACATTCATTAAATTGTTTGCACGATTCATTAAGTTGTTTATAATTATTGTCTTGTTTTTCGTTAAGTTGTTTGAAATTGTTGTTTAGTTTTTCATTCCATTGTTCGAGATTTTCATTACGTTGTTTGTACGATTAATTAATTCATTTGAGATTTTCATTAAGTTGTTTGTGCTCATTGTCTAGTTTTTCATTGAGTTGTAGTAATAATGCCATAACATGATCCCAGCCAAAATTAGCGACTCTATTCTCTGTACTGTGTGATGCTGTATCTGCATGTGTCACGTTTTGTGTAACCATTTGGTTATTCTGTGATTCACAAAAAGGTTTGCCTATCGGATGTGCACTGTCAGTCACTACATCGGAATCAAATAAAACTGACATATTTTGAGTACATTGTTCACCTTCGTTAGAAACAATTATCTGTTCACTATGCAAATTTTGCAAACCGGGTGTGTCAAACTGAGCAGCATTCATTGTATCGGAACGTGCCGCGTCATCAATTGTTACATTTACTCTGGACATAATTGCATTTGTTTGCTCATCATTAGCATTAAAATCATTACTAGTGATCGTTAGGCACTGATTATCTATAATTAGACGATTATCACTATTACACTGTGTGTCGCAATTATTATCGGTCAAATTATTTGAGTCGGCTATTTCACCTATTGCACATCGCGATGTACTGTTAACAGTTTTTCGCGGCATTTTTCACAAATCAAAAGTAAGCACAAAATGAAACAAAGACAAAGCAATAATGGAACAAACACAATTACAACAAAGAGCACTAAATTGCCGATGATCTGTGAAAGAAAGAGTGACAAATTAGTAAATGCGTTGCGCCAGATGCAAACTGCATTTAAGTAAATAAGAGCAGATATCTGACTACTTCTCAGAAATTCAACTTCGAGGTCGCAATCTGCTTTGTCGATATGAGCTCTCAAAAACAATTACGCTGTTATCCAAGGAAATCCGATCCTGGCCGGTTGTCGCCAAGTGTAACCTCACCACAAAAAATAATTGTTAAAATATTATTATTTGGTTAATGATTCTAATTTTTGTGTAACCTCACAAAAAAACTTAATTAATAATAATAATAATATGATTCTATTTTTTGTGTAACCTCTGAACAAAATTGATTCCCATTTAATGTACCCACAAAATTCTTTTCTCATTTAATATAAGCTCAAAACAGAAAAATTCCTAAAGCTCGTAATAAAAAATAAATTCAGTAACCTGGTAAAATTTGGACGACGGTAGTGCTGCGTCATGGCCCTGTAAGATCATTCTGAAGAAAAAGTAAAAATTCTCACCTCGATAAAGTCGGCAACTGTCTGCTCTTACAATAGCTCTTATCCGGCACAGCTCTGTGCAATGCTGGCCTATACATTTGTTATTTATGAAAGGAAGCAAATGATTTTTCTTTTGCAACAATCGGAATGATCATACATTAAAAAAATATTAAATTCTTTAAATTGAAATGAATGCTTGTTAGAAATTAGACAAAGATTATTATTAGGACATTTTTAAAAGATTTACACGTGAGTTTACATAATATTACTAGATATGCGCGAGGCTGCTTTTTTACCTTATACAATAATACTCAGGCTCCGGCATCGCTGCACCGCGACCGGCCCAGCCAACATGATACACCAGACAGGACTGACAAGCGCAACCAGGCGACTGCTCGCTAGCAACAACTTACTGCTACTGCTACACAGTTCGTACTGCAGTCAACACTGCTCTTTGGTCTCTTATAGCTTACATATCGCAGGCAGCACATACCTGTTACATACCCAACGGTAACTAAGCACGCACAAAGACAAATCAGGAGACTCTGCACACACACATACAGCCGACTCATGAACGATCGGCGAGCCAAAACGCATTTTCCGGTAGGACGACCGACCGACGATCCACCGAGACCGTGACCCGGCTCAAGTAATGCGTGGCGGCAATGGTCGGGCGAGCCATGTCGACACACACCTCACTGCTCCAACCCGACTGCAGTAGTGCCTCATTGCAACTCCCCGACTGGCAGGTCCGGACTGCACTCCAGACACGTTCCAACTGACTGGTAGCCTGAACTCGCTACCGGAACTGGATTATGACAGACAACAACCGGGAAGTAATAGCAGTCGAGCAAAGATACTATGAGAGGGGATATGCATTGCTAGCGCCGGTCACGGTCAGGCAAAGCAGCAACTCAGTGACAGTAGTAATTTAATTAACGAAGTGAGGTGGAAGTACGTTAAAAACAGGGTGTAAAATACATGATGGCGGGAACACCTAGTAGCAGATATGCCACCTTTGACAAGGGTAAGAGCGGCTCACATGGAGTAATGTTCGCTGTTAGTTTACTAGATGGTCTACATGACTGCCGCCTAGCAGGATAAGATGATGGCTACCTCACATGCTGAGTCTTTCACACGATGTACGAGGTGCATTCAAGTTCTAGGGCCTCCGATTTTTTTTCTAATTAACTACTCACCCGAAATCGATGAAACTGGCGTTACTTCTCGACGTAATCGCCCTGCAGACGTACACATTTTTCACAACGCTGACGCCATGATTCCATGGCAGCGGCGAAGGCTTCTTTAGGAGTCTGTTTTGACCACTGGAAAATCGCTGAGGCAATAGCAGCACGGCTGGTGCATGTGCGGCCACGGAGAGTGTCTTTCATTGTTGGAAAAAGCCAAAAGTCACTAGGAGCCAAGTCAGGTGAGTAGGGAGTATGGGGAATCACTTCAAAGTTGTTATCACAAAGAAACTGTTGCGTAACGTTAGCTCGATGTGCAGGTGCATTGTCTTGGTGAAACAGCACACGTGCAGCCCTTCCCGGAATTTTTGTTGCAGTGCGGGAAGGAATTTGTTCTTCAAAACATTTTCGCAGGATTCACCTGTTACCGTAGTGCCCTTTGGAACGCAATGGGTAAGGACTACGCCCTCGCTGTCCCAGAACATGGACACCATCATTTTTTCAGCACTGGCGGTTACCCGAAATCTTTTTGGTGGCGGTGAATCTGTGTGCTTCCATTGAGCTGACTGGCACTTTGTTTCTGGATTGAAAAATGGCATCCATGTCTCATCCATTGTCACAACCGATGAAAAGAAAGTCCCATTCATGCTGTCATTGCGTGTCAACATTGCTTGGCAACATGCCACACGGGCAGCCATGTGGTTGTCCGTTAGCATTTGTGGCACCCACCTGGATGACACTTTTCGCATTTTCAGGTCGTCATGCAGGATTGTGCGCACAGAAGCCACAGAAATGCCAACTCTGGAGGCGATCTGTTCAACAGTCATTCGGCGATCCCCCAAAACAGTTCTCTCCACTTTCTCGATCATGTCGTCAGACCGGCTTGTGCGAGCCCAAGGTTGTTTCGGTTTGTTGTCACACGATGTTCTGCCTTCATTAAACTGTCGCACCCATGAACGCACTTTCGACACATCCATAACTCCATCACCACATGTCTCCTTCAACTGTCGATGAATTTCAATTGGTTTCACACCACGCAAATTCAGAAAACGAATGATTGCACGATGTTCAAGTAAGGAAAACGTCGCCATTTTAAGTATTTAAAACAGTTCTCATTCTCTCCGCTGGCAGTAAAATTCCATCTGCCGTACGGTGCTGCCATCTCTGGGACGTATTGACAATGAACGCGGCCTCATTTTAAAACAATGCGCATGTTTCTATCTCTTTCCAGACCGGAGAAAAAAATCGGAGGCCTTAGAACTTGAATGCACCTCGTATGATTCGGCGCAGAAGCTAGCTGACTGGCTTGACTGTGAACAGTGAGGTGTGCAAGCAGGCTGATTTGCAACCTTCCTCAGACGAATGTAAAGTAACTATTCGGTAAAATAAATTGATTCTTCAACATCTTATAACTTCATTCGCCGGCTTCGTGATGAACTGCCTATCATTTCTTTAATGGTCTATGTATTGCGATATTTCAGGAGTAAGCAATCTATTGCAAGATTTTCGGAAAGTTTGTAGTGAAAAATAAAGGTCTGGCAAAAATAAATCACTACTTCTGATGAAATTATAACAGAATCCTATACCTCAGCATGTTTTTAATAATAAATTGCGTTGACTGACACTGTTCAAGGAACTTTATTTCTGTATCTCAATGACCCGAGAAATAAGAAAACATTTAAATTTGCAAGATCGAGTCAACGACCCATCAAGTGCTAACAAAGAACCAAAACCTTTGGTTAACTAGAAGATGTTTGTGGTGAAAAATACAATACTTCATTCTGTCTAGGGATAGGAAAGAAAAAATAGCGTGCTATGTGCTGTAAATGATTTTAGTTTATTGAGATACAGAAAAAAAACCCATCAGCCAGTTTCAGCCCATACCATTCGTCGTCAGAAATATACTAGCTTATAGGAATCCGCCGAAATTTCTACAGAAGTAGTGATTTGTTTTCCTCAGTCTCAGCATCACTTTCATTTTTCTTCAGAGAAACTATCAGTGACAAATTTAGAGTAATATACTGTAAAAGGCTGCTTGCTGTCAAGTTAAACACGGTATCTTTCGCCAAAATACAGCAGAGTTTGTAAACATTCATCTTACTAATGTTCTAATGCAGCTGAAATTGCGACAGAATCAACTGCCACAACAACTGATGAAAAGACAAGTCCGTAGGTTGTGAAAATGCACAATCTCGGTTTAAAAACAAGCTGCACTTTCTTCACATGTATTGTTCCAAACACACAGCAATTTTCGTTTCACTAGCTATCGATGGCGCTTAAATATTACAGTATTTCATTGAAAAAAATCCTGCAGTCGCTTGAATATAGCGCTAGACTGGAAGTTTCACGTATTGATCATATGGCGAAATACAGTCCTCTTTGCATGTTATCATTTCCCAAAATCTTGGATCGATGCCTGAAACTGTTTACGAGATCGAAGAAATTTTGTGAATATTTTATTCTGGCTTTTTCACTGACGCGCGAACTCTGGTCGAAGCACTTTACATACGATCCATTTTCTCGATATTGGTGATACAATAGAATATTCTTCAAAGTTTAAAGAAAAATGCTATATGTTAGCTACGTTTCCTACGCGCTGACATATGATCCAACATGAGCCAAACCCAAATTCATAGGGATTTGTTTTTTCACTGCAAACTTTCAGAAACTGTTGCATTGGTTTACTTAATCCTGAAATATCACAATAAATATTACTATTAACGAAATGGTAAACAGGTCATCATGCAACTGACGAAACAATCTATAGGATGTGCGAGAATCTATTTTACGAAATAGTTTCTTTGCTATCGTTTGAGAAAGACCGCAGATCGGCTGGCGGGCACGTGACGTTCTATTTGGTCTCCAGGGTCAACCGGCGATGTCTGAGTGTTGCCGCCCTGTACGCTGTGATGTCAGACGCCAGACTCCTCTTTGGCCAGGATGGGTAGCATTTAGGGAACTGTGCTGGCGCACGCCTTCGCCAGTACAGCGGTCGGCACTAGCAAACCTTCTATAGCGGGCACTGAACTAGGCGCGCTTATAATAATAATAATAATGGCGTGTGACGAGGGCCTCCCGTCGGATAGACCGCTCGCCTGGTGCAAGTCTTTCGATTTGACCCCACTTCGGCGGCTTTGACAAGGCTACGCGACGATAACGGCCCTGGGCAGCGTGCATAAAGGCCGCCGCCGCCCACCGAGCTGTGTAAATCTCTCGCTCTCCGTACCTCAGTTCGTCGCATCGGGACACAGTTCGCATTGCACCTCAACACGTCGCACTGTGCTCTAGCCTTCCACAATGATAGTCGTCGCCTCGCACCTTAGCTAGCTATAGGGGGAACGTTAGTCATCGTACATAGTTGTAATATGGACACGGACAAGATTCAAGATTTAGTACATGTTATTGGATCGCTGTTAACCACAGAACTTCAGATTGGACATAATCGAAATTAAGTACTCAATTGGTTCCTGTAATACAGCGTATTTTAACCAAGTGTTGTAGTGAGAGGAAACCGGCCACCCTCCTATCGTACCACCGTCTCCTCATCCAGCCCGGAACCACAAAATACTACAAGAGGGCACAGCCACAACAGGAACATTACTAGACCTCACAAGGAAAATAGCACCAGAGATGTCACAGAGAACAGGGCAGCCGTTTAGCAGAAGGCAGAACCAGCAAGGGAGCCGTCGCGTGGGTCGGAAAGTAAGCTTGCAGCCCGTGTGAGACGAGTTTAAGCAGAAAGCTGTGGCAAGTGTCTTGCTGGCAGCGGTGGGCAGGTGGAGCTCCAGTTTTACCGAGGACATGTGAGCGCTCTGTCGGGCCGAAGGGCGGCCTGGCTTGTGGAGCTTACTGGCGTCATCACGGTGATCGCTGAAGTAATCGAACATGCTCAGGGAACCGTTGTGTGCCCATATTGTGGATTATATAGTGAGGCTCTTTAAAGTAACTGGCAGTAATGTTGTTCAGAAGCTAAGTCTCAGCCATTGCGTCCTAGTTTTGGACCCACTTGACACACAGGGTGGTGGTCCATTGATAGTGACCGCGCCAAATATCTCACGAAATAAGCATCAAACGAAAAAACTACAAAGAACGAAACTCGTCTAGCTTGAAGGGGGAAACTAGATGGCACTATGTTTGGCCCGTTAGATGGCGCTGCCATAGGTCAAACGGATATCAACTGCGTTTTTTAAAAATAGGAACCCCCATTTTTTAAAGCATATTCGTGTAGTACGTAAAGAAATATGGATGTTTTAGTTGGACCACATTTTTCGCTTTGTGATAGATGGCGCTGAAATAGTCACAAACTTATAAGTACGTGGTATCACGTAACATTCCAACAGAGCTGACGGTATCTGCTTCGTGACACATTACCCGTGTTATAATGGACCGTTTACCAATCGCGACCGAGCGAGGTGGCGCAGTGGCTAGCACACGGGACTCGCATTCGGGAGGACGACGGTTCAATCCCGCGTCCGGCCATCCTGATTTAGGTTTTCCGTGATTTCCCTAAATCACTCCAGGCAAATGCCGGGATGGTTCCTTTGAAAGGGCACGGCCGACTTCCTTCTCCGTCCTTCCCTAACCCGATGAGACCGATGACCTCGCTGTTTGGTCTCTTCCCCCAAACCAACCAACCAACCACCCAACCAACCAATTGCGGATAAGGTCGATATCGTGTTGATGTATGGCTATTGTGATTCAAAGTTATTTGATTGACGTTTTGCAATGAAAATATTGTTTATTCAGTGCTCGCCAGCCTTTTGATTCATTGATGGTTTTGGCATTTCTTTAGAATGTCTCGATTTTAGTCCTTGCTCAGTTGGCTCAGTTCATAGGCGTGTTCTGTATTTAACTGGAATGTTGTCATCAGTGCTTGTCCAACTTATTTCATGCACTGATGTCTTATATTTAGTTACAATAGTATTTAATTCTGTCTACATGTGTGGACAGATTGGTCTTTATTTAATGCCTTATTTATCAACGGCTCTGGTCCGTCTGGTGGTATTTACCACACGATTCAGTCAATTCTCATACATCTGTTAAAATGGTGTCTGTTTTGGTAAAACAGCTGGTCAGCTGATTATAACAAGTTGTATTACTTGTCACTTGCTATTTGCATTTATAGTAATTACCTTGTCATTTATTTACCGTCTTCTGCCTACCCACCGGGCTTAGCTGATTCCGTCTGTATATTTGGTCGGCTGTTGCCGATCATTGCTTTCCTGTAACCTCTGAAATTAAACGCTTATCTTGGTTTAGTGTTTTACACATCAGTTGTATATGATTTAATGCGTCTGATTTCTTCGGAATCCCATCTGAATAAATCTAAGTGACACCATCTAGAGGCGGCCTTGTTCTTTTCTGGTCGGCCATTCCATAGCAATGTGTAAGAGGTCCATGACTAGGGAATTTATTGCTAGCGCACTCTAGCAGATGTTACTTCGATGGATTGCTCATGCGCTGCCTGCGATATGTAAACTACAATAGAATCGCAGACCAGAGAGCACTGTCGGCAGTAGTAGTAGTTGCTCGCAGTCGGGCGGTTGGGCCGATCGTGGAGAGCGATGGCGGTGCCTGGGCGATCTAGTATAAGGTAAAAGCAGCCGCGCGCATATGTAATTTGTATCAACTAATTTTGTACTATTGTTATATCAAACCCCATGTAAATGTTTTTAAAAATCTTTTAATAATAATCTTTCTTATAAAGATAACTTTTGATAATCATTCATCTGAATTTAAAGATTTTACTAATTTCTCCTATCTGTGGTCATCCCTATTACCGTAAAGAAAATTCTGTTGTTTCTTTTTATACATAACAAATCTAGTGGCCAGCATTGCACTGGGCTGTGCCAGAAAAATTTCTTATAGGAGCAGATATATACGCGTTATCCGGCGACTTCATTGAGGTAAGAGTTTTCAATTTGTTCAGAAAGATCTTTCAGGGCCATGAACCAGCACTACTGACGTCAAAAATTTACCAGTTTAAATTTACAGTCAGTTAATTATTGAAACGTTATACGTGAGCCACAATTTTATTGAGAGGTTAGTCACGTTTTTATTCCAAGGTTACGGAAATACTCTGTTGGGAGGTTATAAATTCTCTCTGTGCTTAAGCTTAAGATTCTGTGGCGTGCCGTGTATTGCATGTTCTACGATTGCAGCGAGATTACAGTAAAACTAGTTACTTATTATTAATGTAACATGAGGTTTTATTTAATCACTGTTTTTCCCAGCTAATGACCGTTATTTTGTTAAAGAAATCGTCACCTGGGCACGTGTAGCAATGTTGTCTGTCAAACAGTGTAAATGACACTAAGTTCATTCACATAAGTAATCATATATAACCAGCAAACAAGCTAAATGTGTGATAAGTAATTTGAGCTAAACAAGAGTAATGATTTTTTGTAATCTTCAGTGCTGTTGCATGATAGTTCTCTTTACTAGTAGCAGATCGTTTATCGAATTTAACGTTACTGTTATTCGAGGTGGCAACACTTTTCTTTAAGCAAAATGAACAGTTTTGACACACAAAACCACATGAACCGAACACTAATGTAATATTTTTTCCTGTCAAAATATTTGTGTCACATAAGATGCTGTTTGTATTCTTAGAAATTCATTGTATTTAAAGATTATTCACAGTGTAACTGGAATTTAATAGCTCTGAGTGGACTCTGGACCACCAATACACAATTATTATCGCAATTATGACCAACAACATTTATGTTTACATAAAGAATCAATTTAAAACTACCGCTGCAATATTTCACTAAGATGGTGGCTAACATAATACAATCATAATCGATTCTCCTTCAGTCACTGTTTTCCTAGTAACAAATAATATATGTATTAAACCTTTCTTGTACCTTCACTATATGCATTAACATTTGAAAATATTTCTCAATGTTAATCGTTTATTATTCAGCAACTACCAACAAGCCGCGCTGTAGATCAATAGCGCTAATGGTTGCGCTCCTTTGTAGCTTATCAGAAAACTTAACATTTATGTAGGACTAGAGTCACAATGAAATAAAGACCCAAACAAAGAAGATTCATTTCAGTGACACATAAACTCTATTTTTCAAATATTAAATCAACAATATAATACAGCTTCTTACAGATATCTGGGTTATGAGTAGACCGCGGATTTTAGGTAAAAACCTATTTTGTTCCTGAGTTCCTATTTGCATAAAAATTTGTACTTATGCGTTTCATGACTATTTACACTTAATAGCGTTAATTCTATAGGACCTAAAAAAGTCTATTTCGACGTTAGTGCCTATTTTTGCCTATTTCGACTTCGATATCCAAAAAGTGCCTGTTTCATCATATAATACAGTGCCTGCAAGTTTTTCCACACTATACAACAGATGGGAAAAAATATTTTCTGCCCAGCGTGCAGCGAGGTGGATAGTTGACATGCGCTCATGCTTCGTATTTGCCTAACACTTCGGTCTTTTTTTATTTTTTTATATTGCTATCCCTGTTAATACCAAATACTCTTTATAGGTGTTTTATTATTCATATGTAAAGAATAGATCATGGATCTTTAGGTTAAAACCTATTTTCTTTCCCAGGCTCCAATTTGCATATAAGTTGGTACTTACGCGTTTCATGACTAGCTAAACTGAATACCGTTAGTTCTATAGGACCTAAAATTGCGTATTTCGACGTTGACGCCTAATTTAGCCTATTTCGGCATCAAAATCCTAAAAAGTACCATTTCGTTAATCTTACATAGAGTTCTTGTGTTTTCAAAGATTAGGAAAAGGAAGTAAACTTATGGCTTTACGTCTCGTCGAAGGCGAAGGTCGTTAGAGACTGTTTACAATTCCTTTGCTTGCCTTACTACCAACAGCACTCGGCACGGTTGAACGGTCATCCATCCAAGTACGCGCCGAGCGCGACAGCGCTTAACTTCGGTGAGCGAATGGGAACCGGTCAAAGATTTGAGTTACACATTAGAATCGAACGTGGGAGTACTAAATGTTATATATGAAAATATTTCGTTCGTAGGATTCTGGCCAGCTGTGTATTTTCGCAAATAAACGGTTTCATAGGCCTTCAGCTGAGCACGGATTAAAAAATCACAATGTTAATCGTAGACGCCCTCTATAGCTAAATTACTGCCATTCGCGCATTTTCTCGCTGCTGTCTACAGGCAGTCCTATCAAACTACTCTGTTTCGTGAAAGGTATTATACGTGAATTTTCCGGTTCGAAAAATTATTTGTCAGTAGTGAGATGTTTAAAAAAAAACAGGTCATCGTTCACTTTTTCCCAGCGAAAACAAATCAGTATATTGTGTAGCGACCGACATGTTAAGTGCTACTGACGTTCTAAGTGCAAAATAAATTCTAGTTTCTGTGTGAGAATACTATGCCATGCCGAAAACAGCTAGTTCAAAGTCTGCTCATATAAGGCAGTGGCTACAAGATTTTCCGAATTATACAACAGATGGGAAAATTGTTTTCTGCCAAGCATGCAACAAGGAGGTTAGTTGATGTTTTTCTTAAACTTCTTATTTTCCTGTCACTTAGAATTCTTTTTTATCGCTATCCTTTAGTAATACGAAATACTCTTTATATGCGATTCTAAACTGCATTTCCCTTTTCTCTCGTATTAGGTTTCGAGTGTTAAGAAATCTCACCTAACTCAGCATACAGATGGAATCGCACATAAAGCTAATGTTGAACGAAAGTCAAAATTGAAGCAAACTCTTTTAACCAATAAATCTGGTGAATCCTCCGAAAAAAACAAGTTCTGCAGTGATTTGTGTCATGCACTTGTGGCAGCAAACATCCCCTTTCGGAAACTAGAAAACCCTATTTTCAGAGGTTTTCTTGAGAAGTACTGCCATCAGTCTATTTCTGCAGAGTCAACTTTACGTAAGAATTGTGTGGATTCAGCTTTCAATGCGGCATTGCACAGAATCCGAGATGTTGGAGAATCTTGTATATGGATTTCTGTGGATGAAACTACAGACAGTCTTGGCCTTTACATTGCAAACCTGGTTATTGGCAAGCTAGATCCAGATGCTCCATCCAGGGCTCATTTGATTTACTCAAAACAGCTTGCAAAAACTAACCAACAAACAATAGCACAGTATGTGAACAATGGGCTTAAGGTGCTATACCCAAACGGAGTGGATGAGAATAAGGTGCTTCTGGCCGTCACTGATGCTACTGCATATATTATAGCAGCGTTTCAACTATTAAAAGTATTCTAATCATTGATGCTGCACGTAACTTGTGTAGTGCATGGGATCAACCGCATAGCAGAGCAAGTAAGGCTTAAATTTCCTAAAGTAAATAACGTAATATCTATGGTGAAGAAAATTTTTTTAAGGCACCATCAAGAATACACGCATTCAAAGAACAGCTTCCAGATGTCCCATTGCCGCGAGAGCCTGTTGTCACCCGCTGGGGCACCTGGCTGATAGCAGCATCTCTCAGCTGTCCCGAAGGTGGTTGAAAATATACCGGAGGATGCTGCATCCGTAACTGCAGCAATGGAGTTACTCAAAGATTCTTCTTTAAAACGGGACTTATCTTACATCAGGGCCCACTACACATTTATGGCAAGAATAATTTCACAATTAGAAGGCTCAAGGAGCCCTATCTACGACAATATTTCTTTGCTTGAAGAAGTCAAAATGAAAATTAATGAAGCGCCAGGTGAAGTAGGGGAAAAAGTACGAGCAAAAATGCAAACGGTTTTGCAGAAGAACACTGGCCTGAAGGAGTTGTGTGCAGCTGCCGACATACTTAGTGGAAAATCCAGCACTCCTGGCTGCAGCATTCCTGTCCAACATGTGTCGAAAATGAAGTACGCTCCTGTCACATCTGCTCATGTAGAACGTTCTTTTTCAGCGTATAAATTAATTCTGACTGACAAGCGCCACAGGTTTGCACTGGAAATGGAAATGTCGTGTGGCTAGGGCCTCCCGTCGGGTAGACCGTTCGCCTGGTGCAGGTCTTTCGATTTGACGCCACTTCGGCGACCTGCGCGTCGATGGGGATGAAATGATGATGATGATTAGGACAACACAACACCCAGTCCCTGAGCGGAGAAAATCTCCAACCCAGCCGGGAATCGAACCCAGGCCCTTAGGATTGACAGTCTGTCACGCTGACCACTCAGCTACCGGGGCGGACTGCACTAGAAAACCTAGAAAAGATTTTGGTTATTTATTGTGAAGCCAGCTATGGCCAGAATATGTGAAACTACGAATGTATTAATTAAACCATTGCCACATCTTTTTTACGGAGATCTTTATCTTGCAGGAACTCAAAAATATTTGGAGTTATGTTCAACATTAATGTTGTAGATTGCTGTGCTCTGTAACTGTGTAAATATCCATTCTCCTTGTTTTAATGACTAATAAGATGTTCATACTGTCAACACTGTGTACTTTAATTTATTTTTATTTTCTCTGCATCATTTTTATTAGAGCCTATTTTAGGTTTTATATAGGCTAAATGAACTACTGAAGGAGCCTATTTTAAGTGCCTAAAACACACTTTTTTACGACCTAAATATTCGTGGTCTAGTTATGAGACATCGATCACATCCTAACAGAACAACAGTACGAACGAGAAAAAGAAAAGATTGAGATTTTCGTTACCTTTTTCCATGGGTATTGACTGATTTATAATTTTTTATAAAATATGAAATTATGTCATTGACAATAATTATTGTTTTGTTGACGATGACGTCCTTTTTATTAATATCACGAGAATGTTTATTCAAATTCCACACACAATGCTGTCGTGAATATTATTCTGAATAAAGTATGGGCATGGATAATACATTGTCCCTTGGGCTGAGCAAAAAAACTAGTTTATGTATTGTATTTTTTTTATCAGACCACCATTTCCACGTTGCTTATTGTTCACTTTCTCTTAATTGCCACACTGTTCTCATAATGCAAATGTGCAGATATAACATTGAGTAATTCATGAGACAATTAGTGTTGATGTGAGCGTGTAAATGACTTCAGTAACTGTAGAATTTTGTAAAATGCGCGGAGACTTCCCAGATTAACTTATCCCCCCAAACTGGGTTCACTGGTCCGGGAAAACCGGGAACAAAACCGTCCAAGGGGCTTCAAGAAAATAGAGTTACCTACTCATATGTATCAGGCTTGACATGATTATAACAGATAATATTTTGAACACGAGTATTTATGTTTGTGTTTAGTTGTATCAGAGGCCAAGAGAGTCTTTCACGGAGGTTTAACATGAAAATGAGAAGTTCGTGTAGTTCTAAATAACATAAGCTCATACAAAGATTCCCCGACGACATTGAGTAGCCGCCCCCGCGTCGAGCCGCTGGATCTAAGGCAGGTGGAGACCGCTGCTGGAACGCCCCCAATCGCGTGGCCGCACGCCGGTCCGGATCTGTTGCTGTCTGGAAGTATTGCTGCAGCAGGTCCTGATTCGCTCTTTCCACGTCCCTCTCGTACACGGTGGGTACACGAAATGTCGGAAAGGGGCATCAGTATCAAGGTAGGTATTATACTCATTCCTTGAAGAAGCTTAGTTTCAAATTCACTTTCATTCACAGGGATTCATACAGTTTGTTTGCATCTCAACACTGTTCATTTGAATGTAGTGATTCACTGTCATCTTTAATTAGCTGTGCACGTGTACGACACTGCACCGTTTTTCATTCTGGTGCCCATCGTGTGCCCTGTTTATTTTCTGCGGTAAGCAAATATTTCCGCGAGGCGCTGCCTAGCCAGCGTTGCATTATATTGTTGCCGCGTGGCTGGCTGTACAGTTTGTCTCATAACATTTGGCACGCGAAGATTACTCGTAACGTCTTCATATCAATATTTATACTGTTAACAGTTTTTCAACGTCCATGACGTTGCTGCTAACATTAACACTCTATCAGCGTTCATACGTTCAATGATCACAGCTATAATCACTGTTCATCACTTTTATGAAAAGAAAAAATGTTTTAAACGCGTCCACTAGACATTATAGTTCTTGTGAGACACCGTTCACTGTCGTGATTGCTGCTAGTATTTCTTAAACCACACAACAGACAATCTTCTATACAACTGCCACTTTAAAAATAATGAATTTTTTCTCATGGTCACATTTTTCCATATTAATAACATGATTCCTAAGATCATTTACTGTCAAAAATATATGACAAGATGACTGCTACTCCTCTACATTGTTTTGACCATAGAATCATCATTGAACTGTATAGATACCAGTACATTTCCATATCTGATGACATGCATTTTATTTATGTTCATTTATACTCATTCATATTCTTGCTACAATTATTACTAGATTATGGTACATATGTCCATGTTCGGTTCGCCTAACAAGAGAAAACCTCATGAGAGCAAACGACAAAAATAACTGCCTAAGGAAAAACGTACCCAAAACGGTACACAAAAGGAAAATGTTCCATTAAGAGCGAATGCGGATGCAGACAAACACGCGAATTCACGCAATTTACATTCGTCACGTGTGTGCGTTTCCATAGGAGAGGTTCATAGAAACATTCGTGACTCATTTACCCTTGTACATGAATAAACACAGTATCTATATATATTCATATATTGGAAATTTCTATAGCCTACATAGAAAAGATAAGAACACTATGTTTACTAAGATGACATTTACACTAACTTCTATCGAGTAAATGACCTTTCAAGAATAACTAAAATTTTTATCATAAAATACATTACTCTCCCCCTTTGGGCTGTATGCTTCATAAATACTACAGTGTAACTACTGACATGTGAGTTTACAGACTAGTACATATAAATTCATGAAATTACTTATGGTACCATTTACACTATAACTACTATTTACATATTTACATTTGTGCTATTGTGCATTTCCACTGGACTATTATTCTCTTTATAGAGACACGAAAGTGATTTCCTACTGCAAATATTTCTCAGTGTCTCTATGACAACACACTCCTTTTAGGTTCCCTGTACTGACATCTTCTAATACATAACATCCGTCATGTGGGATTTTGATTATTTTAAATGGTCCTTCGTACAATAATTGCTATTTTCTTTGTCCAGGACCGAGTATGAAGCTGTACAACAGGTCTTATGGGCATAGACTTTCATATCATAAACATAGTCTTTTATGATACCTGGTCGATCTATAAATACTTCATGGTATCTGGATAGCAATTTTATTGTCCAGCCTGTGAAGCGTCAATGCAAGATGCCTCATTTACCTTCTCCTTTATTGTTGCGCCGATGTCACTCACGGTATTGGATTCATCATTGTTTCGGTTAGTATGACACTTTTGTGAGTGATCATATTCTAACACCAACAATTTTTGTTTGCCGACAGATACATCTAATCCTCTTGTCAGTGGAAGGCTCGCACCGATTGTCTGAGATATAATTTTTTACAAAATACTAAATTATGTCATTGAGAATAATTATTTATTATTTTATTAAGATGAAGTCCTTTTTTTAATATCACCAGAATGTTCATTCAGATTCCACACACAATGCTGTCCTGAACATTATTCTGACTAAAACATAGGCGTGGATATTACAACTATCTTAAATAGTTACCAAGTCCTGGAATACCTTCAGCAATTGTAAAGCTGTTGCATGGCCGCCGGCCGCTAATTTCATTTGTCTAAATTCATTGTAAGTGCTATTAACGTTCCTTGTTGTGTAACTTAACGGTAAACTGTTATTTATAGCCGAGGCAACGTGTTCCTTGAACAAAGTTCTAAGTAAAATTATATTACTTGACATCGTTTTGCCATGATAGGTATTTATCTTTGCACATTAAGCCACGTGTGCACTTTGATTGGTCTTCACCTAACTCTTTGTTAACTACTTGCTCTGAAATAACTTAAAAGTATAACTTGTTTTGTTCCCTCCTTGGAAAACCCTTACCATTGGACCTTCAGCCGTCTGTGCAGCTGCCAAGTATAGGCAACTGGTGTTCTTGAATTATGTGTAATGAGCAACGCCGTAGAACAGTTAACTATTTGGTGGAAACTGCTTAGAACTTGAATTATTTGATTATTTCAACGAGCAGCGACATTCGTTATTTTTTGTTATTTCTTGCTCAAGTGCTTGTATGCAATGCTTGTATTTAACTGCGTATTTTATTGTTGTATGAGAGCGTGCTGAAAGGTAATGTATCCAAATTTTTTATGTGAAGACTTTTAAAGCTTTTAGATAAAACTGGCGTTACTAACACTCTGCATCTTCACCCTTCATTTGGAGATATTTGCAGCCCTCTGCTGCTAGAGCGCTTCGAATGGTAGAGTGTGACATGGAGATGGAGGTGTGTAGCGTAACTACGTCGGTGCGTGAGAAACAGCGAGCTCTAAAACAGTTTCGAATTCGAAGAGTTAAAGCACCCTCTCCTTCAGGCTGATAATGCCAGACCACACACGAGTGCTGCAACACATGTAACAATCCAACGCATTATGGTGGGCAACAGACAGATTGGTATCTTACCACTGTCTAGGACATCTCGTCGCATCGTCGTTGGACATAGTGGTTCAGCTTGAAACAGGGTTCAGCGCTGAAGACAAGTTCGCTTTATTCAATGAGATTCCAGGCCGAAGACGTATCCAGTGAAGCTCTGGACAGCGGTGAGATACCAATATGACTGTCGCCTGCCATAAGGTCCGTTACCCAAGAGTGATGGTATGATTTCATTTCACAGCAGGACCCCTTTGGCTGTCATCTGCAACACACTTACCGTACAGCGGTAGGTTGACGATACTCTACGCCCCGTTTTGTTGCCCTTCATGGCAAGCCATCCTGGGCTTACATTTCACCGAGATCATGGCCGCGTCTACACGGCGAGAGGTTCTGCTGCTTGTCTCGTGCTTGCTAGACCCTAGCTTGGCCAGCAGCCCAACTGAGAACATCTGGAGCATAACGGGTAGAGCTCTCCAAGCGCCTCAGGATCTTGTCGATCTACTACCAATTGTACAAAATTTGGAACGATACCTCTCAGGGACACATCCAACATCACTGTCAATCAATGCCAAGCCGAATAACAGCTTGCTAAGCGCCAGAGGTGGGCCAATGCGCTACTGACTTCTTTAGTTTGTGAAGCTCTATCTCTTGAATGAATCATCCAATTTTTATGAAATTTTAATCATTTGTCTGTACATTTATATCACATCTAGCGGTTTCCGTAGCATTGAAATAATTCGCTCGTAGTGCGTTTTTCTTTTTCTTTTTTTCTTTTTTGTTTTTTTCCCTAGAGTGTACTTCAAAAAATACAGAGCTCTGAAAACGAATGAATCATTTATACTAGTCCTGTATAAAAAGAAGAGGCACTTGATTAAAACTAATAGGCATGTCTTCGACGTCTCTTTCACATCTTTTTGCACAAAAATGTGTCTGTTTCATTACACAGAAGATCGTGTTGACCATGTGTAATACAAAAGGAAGTAAAGCAAATACATGTACAGGATATTAAAAGGACTGTTTCATTTTTTGAGAGATTGTATCATGAAACAAAACAAGAAAACGATGTCCAGTTGTAAGACGTGAATATTTCTATTGTCTATTGTCAAATCACAATTTATGAAAGATGTTTATATTTTATTAATAGGATTAAGTAGGAATAATTAATTTTATGTCATTTAGGAAATAATTATGGTAGCAGAGAATGTCTGCACCAAAGTATTGTTGACGGGAGAGACCGCACATTGATATAATTTTAAAAAGGGCGGGAGAGACCGCGTATGTATACATTTTAAGAAAAGAGCGGGAAAGACCGAGCATTGATACATTTTGTAATGGTTGCTGGGATTGTCTGCACCAGAAAGCATTGTTGGTTGGAGAGACCGCACTTTAGCGTTCGCAGGAAGTGAGTAGTAAGCGAGATGTGAAGCGAGTCGGTAACAGGTTTGAAGCGAGAGGTTGAGAGGAGCGGTGTGCCTGCCAGCCACCATCTATTATTTACAAGAGATTATAAACGGATGTACAGAAACACCAGCTAACTATTATCATAAGAGGAACAATTTTTTTTTTTTTTTTTTTTTTTTTTTTTTTTTTTTGAGAGAGAGAGAGAGAGAGAGATTCAAGACTACTGAAGGTATGTTTGCGCAATGCTAGTTGTAAGGTTATTGTAAAAAGTCAGAATATAATTAATTTTTGCCAGAAATATTGCATTACTGATTATAATCCATCGCAAAAACCATCAACGTAAAACTTTGCAAAATTTTATTGTTGCCAAGAAAAAGTTTAACTATGAATTACGTAACTTCAGTCAAATTAATTAGAGAATAACGTCAGCTTTGCTATTAAAGAATGACGTCAGCTTTGGTAATAAATACAGCCACTTATTGTGACAGCCAACCAGCAGCTAATAAAGTGTAGTAAAACAGAGGAAGTATATTCATGTCGCAGTTCGATGTAGCAGTCAGATGGCGATCCAGTAACAGTAAAAAAGGTAAGGAACAGTTTTGGGTTATTGCAGGTAACGACTGAGGGCCACGACGACGACACATTCTATGGCCTGCCCTTCACGTATTCTTTTTAAACTTTTTGTGACTGAAGCCCTTTTGGCCTGTTATTTATTTAATACGTGACATGTAAGTACTGTATCTTTCTTGGACTGTTAGTCATACTTACACGGTTAGACACTGGACTCGCATTCGGGAGGACGACGGTTCAATCCCGCGTCCGGCCATCCTGATTTAGGTTTTCCGTGATTTCCCTAAATCACTCCAGGTAAATGCCGGGATGGTTCCTCTGAAAGGGAACGGCCGACTTCCTTCCCCATCCTTCCCTAATCCGATGAGATTGATGACCTCGCTGTCTGGTCTGTTTCCCCAAAACAACCAACCAACCATACTTACACTTTTCTATACAAATTTTTCTTTTCCCGTAAATTTGTAATTATATTATAGGCCACTTTATATACTTACATTCTTTTGAAGACATTCTTAGAAGTGTTGAAACCTGGTCATAAATACTAAGAATTGTGAGCGTGGGCTTATTTAGTTCAACTTTAATTTATAAACGGTCACTGAACCAAGCAGCCATGTTTAAAACTCTGCGAAAAAAGAAGATCTGCATCATCTTGCCCGAATGTTACTGGCCACGTCTTTCCGATACTTGCACTAAGGTTGCACACGGAGCCAAGGGCCCGTCGCAGGCGCCGTCGCCGACGGAGCAGTAGCGCGGCTCTGACGTCACGACCGTGACCCACAGATGCCACCGACCGTCAGCATTACTGGACGATTACGCAGTATCCTCTTACCAGAGCGGAAGCGGCTGTCCGTACGTCAGCACCGGCCAGTGTCAGCCGAGTGAAGTCTGTTTTGCCTCGCCGAGCCACAACGAAGCTTTTACCGAGACTGAATAAAAGCTGTCTTTATCGTCAATAGTGTTTCCACATGGCTCTCCAGCGTATCTCCACCACCTCTCACCCTTCGGAGTGCAACTGCACTCTTCACTATGTTTCGATGTTACACAGCTACAGCTGGTGCTTTGGCAGACCTGTTGAAAGGGCGTGAGCAATCGCGTAATCCAGCGGCTGGCAATTTTTGTCATGTTCAAAATGTCATACAGTATGTTACAAACTGATCCTAGCCTTATGTTTATTTTTTCTACTATTGCACTATGCTGATTTTTAATTATGCACCATGGTATCCACTTCTCCAGCTACTCCTGGTTTTTCACAGGTGGCTGACACTATGTGCTTCCTTATTCAAACTTTCTTCACCGCAATGGAAGCATCTGCACCACCTAACTGTGTCATATGATTGTACATTACTTTCTTACAGTTCTAAAAGTTCATCTTCGATCATCGTTGTTCCCCTTCAAATATAGAACTCAAAAAAAAGAGAACCTCCACACCCACGTTACCTCTGCGAAATGTTTAGTGAAATGTGCATAGAGCAAGGTGCTTGCAGAGTGGTAGGACCAGGCCCTCAAATAAACATCATTCAGACAATGAGAGAAAATATTTTTCAAATTACACAGTACTGCACACCAAAATAAATCACAATACAATAAAATGCCAGCACGCACCCAATACAATAGTGCATACGTGGGCAGGACTCAAACCCAGCAGCAGTTCACAATACACATGATCTCGCCAAATATCGTAGTGACTGATGCTTCTAAAACAAAAAATAGAAATACACTTCACAAACACAGAGTAACCAGTTCAGAGAGCGGACACCTCTTTCAAGCTCTCCAAAAAGTACGCATTACTTTACCTTTACCCATAAATATCTGAGAAGAATCATTCAAGGTACTAATAGTTTTCAACTTCACGAATAAAACAAGCCAGTACAAACAACAGTGTTTTCATGTTACAACAGTCACTGTTAACTCTTGAATGGCCAAGCAACAATAAATGCTTGCATGATTTAAATTACACAACCTGTTAAAGAACAAATTAAAACAGTGCTTATATGTGACAGCAGCTCACAACAAAAACTAATCCTTAAATAATTTAAAAAACGTGATCGAGTTAAAATAGTAATAACTGTTGCGAGGAGCTGGGGCTAGCAGTGTACTTAACACTAAATTCTTCTAGAATCTTCATATGAAAATGATGCTCTAGCCCCCCCCCCCCTTTTCTAAGTCCGACTTTTGCTGTTGCACCTGGATTAAGAAGAAACGCGAACTGACTGTAATCGACCCTGCAAGTGGAGTAGAAACGAGTTTGGCACCTGCAATAATTTAATTGAATATAAATTAATTAGATAAAGGAAAGTTTCATTAACGTAGTGAGAAATGAAAGGGTTGCTTTACCGATTCACAGAATGAAAGTTCTGTACAAAATAACAATTTGATTTATTATGACTAAACTCAAAATAATAAACAAAACACATGAAACATTTACAATACGTCAAATTGGATACTCAAATAAATGTTGTGAAGGTAAAGTTGTCCATAAACTAGCTTGTGATGTTTATGACCAATTGGTATGTGGAGCCAATTCCTTGCAACTCAAATCTTAAGAGGAACACCCAGCCAACCCAACATTAATTTCTGCTACAGTAGTGAGAACTCAGACAATGAACATCCAAGACAGAATCGCGTAAGAAAAGACGGGAACTGGCGCGTTCTGCTAAGCTCTGATTATCAAAGAGTAAAATTCCCTAATCTGCCAGTGCTGCAGACATACATTACCAAGCTGTCTTCTTAACTGCAAGGACACGATCTGGCGTACCGGAGGCGATGGCTGGTTGCTTCGACGTTCCGTCGTAGTGATGATAATGTCGCGAGTATAGCCCGAAACAAATTCTCCTGGTCTGGTTGTTCCAGACTAAAGACTACCTAGCAACACAAATACGCCTCTGAAGGGGACGAAGAAGGCTCGCTACACAAGCACTGACGGTACAGTGAGCGATTTTAACAAGAGAAGTCACACAGTAACTCCGATACAGTCAACTTTAGCCAAAACTGCTCAAGACGGACAACATAGTCTGCTTGTATGCAGAATTCTCAATTGCCAACTGTACTCGGAAAGTTACGTTGAAGATAAAACTTCACCAACTTCGTCAAACAGTTACAATTAAATGAAAGTATATTAGACAGCCAACGGAAGGCAGGCTGTCCAGAGCAGCGAGAGCTCAGTCTTATAACCTACTCCGACCGAAAGGCGAGAGCCAACCCTCTCAAGAACACCTGTACAAGCCGAACACAGAACATTCCCGCCCCCACGACAGTGGCCTTGGTTAAACGTTCCAATCAGCAATCGAAAACCGGCGGAAAATTCCACTCTATTGCCGACGCACTACTATTCCACCAATGAAGATACTTGGCGCCAGTTTCTGCGCCGATTTTGCTACGTCACAGAGCTATCCCTTGAGCTACCCAATCACAGTTATGATTTTGCTGAAAACGCGGAAATTTGCCCGCCAAGACTGCCTGGGAACACAAGTCATTCGCACGCCTCGCTGGTAGCCCGCCAGAAAGTGTTTTCAATAATTTTCTGTGAAGCAACGGAATCTCTAGCCCAGCCGCTCCTTCAGACGCCTGTGGGCATGTCGCTCCCGCTCTTATGACAATGTCGGCGTCTGGAGAGTATCCACTCGACTCCCTCACACCCGTCGGCTTAACCCCTCCAAGTTGAGCAGAACCCGTCTGTCACCGGACCACCCAGGTGACGAGAAACGCTGCGTGGGACGTCCGCGTGTGAAGGAATAGCGACTTATCACCGCATGCAATCAGAGAGGAAAATCGAATTACTCAGAGTAAGATAGAAATATGAGAGGGGGCTCATGCCACCTCTCACTGTAACTTATTGCGATAGCTGTTAACTATTTAACAGCTAGAGGAAGTCCTCTTAAATCTTGTACAAGGATAATGCAGCTACCTGGAAACTTGCAAAGGCAGTGCTAATGAGGGGAGCTTAACGAAATAAAGTTAAGCAAGGAAAGCGTCAAATAACACAAGTTACAAGAATTCATTTGAGCAAAACATAGAGCCAAAAGCAATCGCTAAGCAAGGTCACACCAGCTATTCGACACAAATTGTTCTCCCAATCTACCAGAAGAGACAAACTGAGACAAACCGTAAGTCGACACATTTAATCCCGACCCGCTATGACAAGAGTAAAGTAACGGGTAGAAACCACACAAAATGAAAAATAGTCCACTGCTTTCAAGTCTGTCTGCTAGAAATTACCACCAAGTAACAAATGGTTGAAATGGCTCTCAGCACTATGGGTCATCAGTCCCCTAGAACTTAGAACTACTTAAACCTAACTAACCTAAGGACATCACACACATCGAAGCCCGAGGCAGGATTAGTCCTGCTACCGTAGCGGTCGCGCGGTTCCAGACTAAAGCGCCTAGAACCGCTCGGCCACAGAGTGCCGGCTACCAAGTAACAGGCGACTACTCTTAACAGAAACAAGGTTTGGCAAATTGCACTGAAAAATTGTACGACATATTAAAGTTGGCTTCGAGGCGCAAATGTACTGCAGGAGTCAGAGTTCCCGAATGTGCTCACCGAGTTTAGTTCTTTCGGGTGAACAGGAACTTACCCAAGTGGCCACTGGCACGCTAATTTTTCTCTTCCCGCCTCCCACGACCTGGCGATACCTTCACCCTAAGCAGAACTGCCCACTTTGTCATCTGCCGGCACGCTCCCCCAGCGCCTGATCAGCTTGTCCGCCAGGAATGGAGAGAGTGTCCGCTTGATATTCGTTACCCTGCCACTTGACCTCCAGATCCAGACTCCGTTTTAGTAGCCCCACACGTCTCTAAAAGGCGCGGAAATCGACGCGCACGCCCTCTGTCGCCCCTCACGTGAAGCTGTTGCTTAGTGCAGTCAAGAGGTCTAGTCTCATATCGATAGGAGCCGACATGACTCAGTCAGTATTCGAATACGGCAGTTGCAGAAAGAGCTCTATGATGTTGTCCGTACATCTAGATGCGATCACTCACCAATTTGATCCTAGTAAGGATACAGTAGACAGAAAGGGATTGAAGGGTAGTGGTTTTAAGGGCAAAGAGAAAAATGTGCCACAAGTGCGGCGAGAAAAAGGCTCTGGCGTAGTCTGGTCGGGTAGTAGAGCTACTGGTAGATTCGTACCAGTAGCCATAGCTCATGCTAGGGTACTACGAAACGTTCGTGGAGACGTATTACCATTGTACACTACTGGCCATTAAAATTGCTACGCCACGAAGATGACGTGCTACAGACGCGAAATTTAACCGACAGGAATGAGGATGCTGTGATAAGCAAATGATTAGCTTTTCAGAGTATTCACACAAGGTTGGCGCCGGTGGTGACACCTACAACGTGCTGACATGAGGAAAATTTCCAACCGATTTCTCATACTCAAACAGTAGTTGACCGGCGTTGCCTGGGGAAATGTTTATTTGATGCCTCGTGTAAAGAGGAGAAATGCGTACCATCTCGTTTCCGACTTTGATAAAGGTCGGATTGTAGCCTATCACGATTGCGGTTTATCGTATCACGACATTGCTTCTCGCGTTGGTCGAGATCCAATGACTGTTAGTAGAATATGGAATCGGTGGGTTCAGGAGGGTAACACGGAACGCCGTGCTGGATCCCAACGGCCTCGTATCACTAGCAGTTGAGATGACAGGCATCTTATCCGCATGGCTGCAACGGATCGTGCAGCCACGTCTCGATCCCTGAGTCAACAGATGGGGACTTTGCAAGACAACAACCATCTGCACGAACAGTTCGACGACGTTTGCAGCAACATGGACTATCTGCTCGGAGACAATGGCTGAGGTTACCCTTGACGCTGAATCACAGACAGGAGCGCCTGCGATGGTGTACTCAACGACGAACCTGGGTGCACGAATGGCAAAACGTCATTTTTTCGGATGAATCCAGGTTCTGTTTACAGTATCATGATGGTCGCATCCGTGTTTGGCGACATCGCGGTGAACGCACATTGGAAGCGTGTATTCGTCATCGTCATACTGGCGTATCACCCGGCGTCATGGTATGGGGTGCTATTGGTTACACGTCTCGGTCACCTCTTGTTCGCACTGACGGCACTTTGAACAGTGGACGTTACGTTTCACATGTGTTACGACCCGTGGCTCTACCCTTCATTCTATCCCTTTGAAACCCTACATTTCAGCAGGATAAAACAAGACCGCATGTTGCAGGTCCTGTACGGGCCTTTCTGGATACAGACAATGTTCGACAGCTGCCCTGGCTAGCACATTCTCCAGATCTCTCACCAATTGAAAACGTCTGGTCAATGGTGGCCGAGCAACTGGCTCGTCACAATACGCCAGTCACTACTCTTGATGAACTGTTGTATCGTGTTGAAGCTGCGTGGGCAGCTGTTCGTGTACACGCCATCCAAGTTCTGTTTGACTCAATGCCTAGGCGTATCAAGGCCGTTATTACGGCCAGAGGTGTTTGTCCTGGGTACTGATTTCTCAGGATATATGCACCCAAATTGCGTGAAAATGTAATCACATGTCAGTTTAGTATAATATATTTGTCCAATAAATACGCGTTTATCATCTGCATGCCTTCATGGTGTAGCAATTTTAATGGCCAGTAGTGTAGCTGGTCTCCGGCGATGTCTCAAGGGCCAGCTGCAACGTCAGCATACATGTAAAACACCAGGTTGTCTCCTAAGAGATGAATTTGATTACGAAAGTGGCCCCTCGTTGTTTGGATTCGTGTGAGGTTTATTTGTATCTTGTATGTTTCACTTCCCTGTTTGTGCTGATTAGTTGGTCGTATGCATGCAGCTGGTAGTGCCAGTCAGGTTACTGCAGTGTAAGGGTTCATCGATATTGCGTTGTTTGTGTGATTAATTTAAGCACCCTTAGATAACTAATTTTCCCTAAGGTACAGTGTTTTTGCGTTGTTATGCTTCCACCTATGGTAATGTTCGCAGTTCTTCTGATTCTGGATGATGGTGCTGTTAGTGTCGAGTTCTTGTTGTCCTGTGGCGAGTTTTTCTAATACATCCACGAGAGTATCGTGGCGGGATTCATTATGAAAGTCTACAGTGCGTGTTTATCTTTCAGCATTATAATCCGTTATGCCTTGTTCTCTGTGACCTGCAGGCGACGCAAGCGTGAGCCGCGTGGCTCGGTCAGCGATACGGCCGCCGCTAGTATGGATCATCTTTCCGGTGGTGTGCGCAGAGTGCACGGTGGCCCCACCTACCGGGCCGATCGGGGAGCGAGGGGTAAGCTCTAGCAAGTAGCGAGGATTTGGCTTTGTGACGCTTAGCAGTAAGTCGTTTGGGAAGTCTGGCGGACAGTACAGGCGCCGTGCGAGGCAGCAGGAAGAGCACACCTAAAAGGGGCCGTTTACGCGGGTGACGGTGCCGTAGCAGATATCGCCGGCGTGGAAGCGGTCACGTTACGGGGAAGCTGTTGGTGTATTTCGCTTGCTACGTGTCTCCTGGCACCGGGATCTGCGGCAGCTAGCTTCGTCGAACAAGCAAGAGGGTAAGGCCCTTACCTGTGCAGTAAAGTGTGGCCTGAATCGACTGCTGGATTCTGTGCTGTTGACTTCATTGTGTCTTGGTCGGCCTTTGCTACTGCTACAGAGTCTGTCCTCGAATGTGTTTAATTTCAACTTGCTTAGTACTCAATGTACTAGTGAGAGCTGTATGTGATGTGATGAGTAACATTTACTAGGGCATAGAGTGCTGATACATTCTGTTTGCAGATTGCTACTGTCAGTGTTTAATCACCATTGAAAACTGTTTGGCTGGTCCTTGTCTCACCCCACAGCTTATTGTGCTGAGCTTGTGTCGTTGTGTAAAAGGTTGAACTCCATGCTGTGCTGACACGTCAGTAAGAGAGTAGTTTGATAACTCTGGTAAATTTCCATGAAAGAATGGATATTTTAGTTGCGCCTTCATGGTTGGTAAGCTTGATTGTTCCAAGGATCGTATAAAGAATTTCAACATTGTACAGCGTAAATTTTATTGTTGACAACCTGTGTGAATTGGTCAGTGTATTGACTGCGTTCGAAAATACCGAGTTTCGTGCAGTTATTAATCATTTTCATCTAAGGGTTGGATTGCCGCACAAATCAAAACGGAATTGGATGAAGTTCACGTGGACTTTGCACCGTCATTGAAGACTATTTACTTCTGGATTAATGAACTTAAACATAGTCGGACAAGCACTGAAGACAAAGCACGCTCCGGCTGTCCAATTGAGACGATCATAAAGGAATCCAATGAAAAATCCGTAATGCAAGACCGGCGAATAAAAATCCGTGAGATTGCTGGGACTGCAGGCACCTCCACTGAGAGAGTGGAGAACTGGCTGTGAAGAAGCTGTGTGCGAGGTGCATGCCCTGATTGTTCACATTCGACCAAAACCTGATCCTGCACAGATGTCAGCACAATGTCTGGGTATGTTTAATCGCAGTCAAAAAGGGTTTGTCGCCGATTTATGACTTTTGATGGAACCTGGGTCCGTCATTACATACCCAACTGCAGTCACAATAATGGACAAAGGGTGGTGAAAGTGCAACGAAGAAGGCCAAGGCCATTTTGTCAGCTGATAAGGTGGTGGCCACCTTTCTTTGGGATTCGTTAAGAGCATTCCTCATAAATAACGTGGAAAAAGGTAGAATCGTAAACGAAGCGTATTGTGCTCCATTGATGAATTGTTTGAAATTTGCACTGGCTTAAAAAACTCCAAGATTGGCACGCAAAAATTTGCTCTTTCACCAGGATAATATACTATCACACACAACAGCTATAAAAGTGGTCAATGTGCATGAATTTAGCTTTGAATTAGTTACTCATCCACAGTGTTCGTCAGGGTAAGCTATTCGTCGTGTTCCCTAACTCTAACCTTTGGCTTTCTGGGAAGAAATTTTCATCAAATAAGGAAGTGATAGTTGCAGACAACGAGTATTTTGCAGAGTTTGACTTAACGAATTTTTCCTATGGGATGAAAAAAGATGATCACTCGAAAGTCTATATCCCTCAGAGGAGACTATGTCGAGAGGTAAGGTCAGCTGCTTGCGAAACAAACATTTTTTCCTGCTTTTTAACGCTACTTATCAAACCACTCTAGTATTAGAGCTGCGTAGGTCTGATTCGTACACGGACTCGACGCCCTCCTTGTCAATGTGCTTTGCCTGTTAAGTGTGGGGTGAAACTGTTTGAGCATTGAGTGTCCTTTATTGACGACATGCTGTATGTGGTCCTTCCACGTGAGTTGCCGATCTTTCCAGACACCGAGGTATCTAAATTCTTCGTTGGGCTTGTGCGGGTAATTATTTGTCTACAGTGCTGGTGTTTGTGCAGTTAGTTCGGTCTGCGTGTAGACAGATAGGCCTCGCACTTGTCTATGTTTACCTTGATATGCCGTTTCTCCACCAACGCTCGACAGTTCTGAGTTAACGTCTGACGGTTTCCAGTCTGGCGCTAGGATAGCAGCTCATCTGTGTAGACGTCAACCATCGAATTATGAAGAACGAAACTCCACTGTAACAATGATCTGCGCCATTTTGTCTAGCCTCTCATAGTGGCATGCTACGGTACTGTGGCGCGATGATTTCAGTTAAGTACGAGGTCTGAAGACATGTACACGTAAAGAAAAAAAAACAACAAAAATTTAATTACGTAACCTTGGTAAGAGGTCCATGATTAAGAAATTTGTTGCTAGCGCACTCGATCAGATGTAATTACGATGGACTGCTCACGCGATGCCTGCGATATGTAAGCTGTAAGAGAATCTCAGACCAGAGAGCAGTGTTGGCTGCAGTAAGAGCAGTGTCAGTAGGAGTAAGTAGTAGCGAGCGGTCTGGTGTATGGAGTTGGCTGGGCCGGTCGTGGGGAGCGATGGCGGAGCCTGAGCGTTGTAGAATAAGGTAAAAGCAGCCTCGCGCATGTATACTGTTGTTATATCGAGTCCCATGTAAATGGTTTTAAAAATAAATCTCTTAATAATAATCTTTCTTATAAAAATTAAGTTTTGACAATCATTCAACTCAATTTAAAGATTTTACTAATTTCTCCAATCCATGCTCATCCTGATTATTGTAAAGACAAATCAGTTGTTTCTTTTTATACATGACATATTGCACTGAGCTGTGCCAGAAAAATTTCTTATAGGAGCAGATATATACGCGTTATCCGGCGACCTTATTGAGGTAAGAATTTTCATTTTTATTCAGAATGGTCTTTCAGGGCCATGACGCAGCGCTGCTAACGTCCAAAATTTACCAGTTTAAATTCACAGTCAATTATTGAAAGGTTATAAGTAAGTGAGCCACAATTTTATTGAGAGATTAGTCACACTGTATCATTGGTAGCTTACGCAATTTTTCTGTTGGTAGGTTACGCTAAATGTCAATGCTATACTTATTTTTACTGTTGGAAGGTTACACTGAATGTGAATTATATAATTATATTTTTTACTGTTGGGAGATTATTATTTAATTTATCTGTTGAGAGGTTACACCTTATATACAGATGGTGCTAATTAAACATTCGTGAATATTGTTGCAGATTTTAAAAAAATTCTCACTGCACTTTGTTTAGTGCACAACGTGACAACAGATTCCCTCGATTACCAAAGAACCTCCTTGCTACGTCTGCAGAGGCAGCGGAACAGTCGGTGCGCTACGGAAATCCGTGGGCTTCTTCGCGGGAGCGGTGTACCGTGAACCTTAGCTGTCTCTGGTGCTCGGCTCTCTGATCACGCGCCCACCATAAAACACGTAATTCCTTCATTTTTTCTCTGTAGCCATTCTTTTCCCACTCTGAATAATGTAATGTGCCTATGTACCTAATATCGCCGCACGGGGGCCACGGAATTCACTGTCTCCCTTTAATATCAAAGGCGTAGCTTTCTCCTCGTGTGGTATAACTTTTACCTTCACATTCAACAGCCGAAGATAACATAGCGCACAAAATGAATATTTTCTTTTGTTTGGAGGGGGTCATCAGTCTTCTGACTGGTTTGATGCGACCGGCCACGAATTCCTCTCCTGTGCTAACCTCTTCACCTTAGAGTAGTGCTTGCCACCTACGTCATCAATTATTTGCTGGACGCATTCCAATCTCTGTCTTCCTCTACAGTTTTTGCCCTCTACAGTTACCCCTAGTGTCATGTCTTAACCTATGTCCTATCATTCTGTCCCTTCTCCTTAGTGTTTTCCACATATTCCTTTCCTCTCCGATTCTGCGTAGAACCTCCATTCCGTACCTTATCAGTTCACCTAATTTTCAATATTCTTCTGTAGCACCACATCTCATATGCTTCGATTCTCTTCTGTTCCGGTTTTCCTACAGTCCATGTTTCACTACCATACAATCCTGTACTCCAGACGTACATTCTCCGACATTTCTTCGTCAAATAAAGGCCTCTATTTGTTATTAGTAGACTCCTCTTGGCGAGGAATGCCTTTTTTGCCACAGTTAGTTTCCTTTTGATGTCCTCCTTGCTCGCCGACCGCGTTGGCCACGCGGTTTAGGCGCTGCAGTCCGGAACCGCGCGATTGCTACGGTCGCAGGTTCGAATCCTGCCTCGGGCATGGATGTGTGTGATGTCCTTAGGTTAGTTAGGTTTAAGTAGTTCTAAGTTCTAGGGGACTGATGACCTCAGATGTTAAGTCCCATAGTGCTCAGAGCCATTTGAACCATTTGAACCATCCTCCTTGCTCCGTCCGTGATTGATTATTTTACTTCCTAGGTAGCAGAATTCCTTAACTACTTCCTCACCATCAATCCTGATGTTAAGTTTCTCGCTGTTCTCATTTCTACTACTTCCCATTACCTTCGTCTTTTTTCGATTTACTCCAATTCATACTCTGGACTTATTAGACTGTTCATTCGGTTCAGCAGCTCATTTAATTCTTCTTCACTTTCACTCAGGATAGCAAAGTCATCAGCAAATCGTATCATTGATGTACTTTACCCTTGAATTTTAATTGCACTCCTGAACCTTTCTTTTATTTCCATCATTGCTTCCTCGATGTACAGATTGAACAGTAGAGGCGCAAGGCTACGTTCTTGTCTTGCACCGTTTTTAATACGAGCACTTCGTTCTTGGTCGTCCACTCTTATTATTCGCTCTTGGCTGTTGTACATATTGTATACGACACGTCTCTCCCTATACCTTACCCCCTCTTTTTCCAGAATTTCGAATATCTTCCATCATTTTACAGTGTCGAACGCTTCATCCAGGTCGACAAATCCTATGAACGTGCCTTTCTTTTTCTTTAGTCTTGCTCCCATTACTAACCGCAACGTCAGAATTTCCTCTCTCGTGCCATTACTTTTCCTAAAGCCAAATTGATAGTCATCTAGCGCATCCTCAATTTTCTTTTCCATCCTTCTCTAAATTATTACTTTACGCAACTAGGATGCATGAGCTGTTAAGCTGATTGTGCGATAATTCTCGCACTAGTCAGCTCTTGCCGCCTTCGGAATTGTGTGGATGATGCTTTTCCGAGAGTCAGATGGTATGTCGCCACTCATACATTCTACACACCAACGTGAATAGTCGTTTTGTTGCCACTTACCCTAATGATTTTAGAAATTCTGATAGAATGTTATCAATCCCTTCTGCCTTATTTGACCTTAAGTCCTCCAAAGCTCTTTCAAATTCTGATTCTAATACTGGATCCTTTATCTCTTCTAAATCGACTCCTGTTTCTTCTATCTCCTCAGATAAGTCTTCCCTCTCATAGAGGCTTTCAATGTATTCTTTCCACCTATCAACTCTCTCCTCTGCAATTAACAGTCGAATTCCCATTGCACTCTTAATGTTACCACCATTTCTAATCCTACCGAAGGTTGTTTTAACTTTCCTGTGTGCTGTGTCTGTCCTTCCGACAGTAATTTCTTTTCCGATGTCTTCACATTTTTCCTGCAACTGTTTCTTCTTAGCTTCCCTCCACTTTCCTCTTTATTTCATTCCTCAGCAACTTTTATTTCTGTATTCCTGATTTTCCCGGAACATGTTTGTATTTCCTCCTTTCATCAATCAACTGAAGTATTACTTCTGTTACCCATGGTTTCTTCGCAGCTACCTTCTTTGTACATATTGTTCCTTCCCAGCTACTGTGATGGCCTTTTTTAGAGATGTCCATTCCTCTTCAACTCTACTGCATACTGAGCTATCCCTTATTGCTGTATCTATAGCCTTAGAGAACTTCAAGCATATCTCGTCATTCCTTAGTACTTCTGTATCCCACTTCTTTGCCTATTCACTCTTCCTGACTAATGTCTTCAACTTCAGCCTTCTCTTCATCACTACAATATTGTGATATGAGTCTATATCTGCACCTAGGTACGCCTTACAATCCAGTATCTGATTTCCGAAACTCTGTCTGGGCATGATATAATCTAAGTGAAATCTTCCAGTATCACCCAGCCTTTTCCAAGTATACGACATTCTCTTGTGATTCTTGAACCGGGTATTCATTATTACTAGCTGAAAATTGTTACACAATTCTATTAGATTTTTTCCTGTCTTATTCCTTATCCCAAACCCATATTCTCCTGTAACCTTTTCTTCTACTCCTTGCCCTTCAACTGCACTCCAATCCCCCATGACTATTATATTTTCATCCCCTCTACGTACTATATTACCCTTTCAATATCTTCAACAGTATATTAATGTGATGATAATTTCCTTTTTTCCTCCTTAGTTGTTCTACAATCTCTGTCATTTATATCAGACCATAAACTGATTTTGGTGATATGCCATTTTTATTCCTCTCGTCGTAATTTTACACCGTTACGTCACCCTGTGTAGGTTGTAAGTAGGCTGTTTATGTTTTTCTTATTGGCAATGTTATGTAGCGCTCTGTATGAAAATCACTGGCTGTGCTGTGTACAGTCTGTGGCTAGTTTGCATTGTTGTCTGCCATTGTAGTGTTGGGCAGTGGCAGCTGGATGTGAACAGCGTGCAGCGTTGCGCAGTTGGAGGTGAGCCGCCAGCAGTGGTGGATGTGGGGAGAGAAATGGCGGAGTTTTGAAATTTGTAAAAATGGATGTCATGAACTGCTGTATATATTATGACTTTTGATGACTATTAAGGTAAATACATTGTTTGTTCTCTATTAAAATCTTTCATTTGCTAACTATGCCCACTAGTAGTTAGTGCCTTCCGTAGTTTGAATCTGTTATTTAGCTGGCAGTAGTGGCACTCGCTGTATTGCAGTAGCTTGAGTAACGAAGATTTTTGTGAGGTAAGTGATTTGTGAAAGGTACAGGTTAATGTTACTCAGGGCCATTCCTTTGTAGGGATTTCTGAAAGTCAGATTGCGTTGCGCTAAAAAAAATATTGTGTGTCAGTTTAAGCATAGTCCTGTATCATTTTTCTAAGGGGACGTTTCGTATGTCGACCCTTAGCCGAGGAACCTCATTGGAATCTTCTGATTTATTTCTTGTAGTTTGCGTAATTAGTGTAGCTTTTTTTTATTGCCAGCGCGTAATTATAGAGAGAATCTCCTTTGTAGTTGCAGTCTTTCATTGTTGTACAGTAAAACAGTTGTGGCATGCATGTAGATTTGCACCAAGTATTTCGTAGCTGCGCTTGCAATTAAGTAGACATTATTTCCATTGCTATGTTATTTTATTTTGCTCTTCAAATTGTGTTTTTCTGTGTTGTCGTGTGAAATATTGTGACAATAATGGCGTGTGAAAAACGTAACACTAGGCTTCAAAGTAAACTGAGAAATAATAGTGACGACGAGCGTAGCTTATCAGCACCACTGTGTACTGAATTAACAGACATTCGAAGTAGTAATTTGGTAATTGTGCATAGGGAAATGGAGCGGGCGGCAAATAATGGTGTAGACAGTGAAACAGGTAGTGAACAAGGAAGCATTATCGATCGATCGGTCGGCAACAGCTCGCCTCAGGAATTCGAAATGACAGAACACAATATTGCAAATACTGTAGACTTAGGTTTTGGGTCCTCACCGTTTTCTCAAATGAGTCAAGACACATTTTCTGCTTGTCAAAATGTGAATGTTGCCGGTGAAAATGCACTGCCAAAAAGTATAGAGAAACAGATTCCAGACACTAATACATTATTATTGCTGTAATGCAACAAATGGAACAAAATCAAAAACAAACACAGCAACAGTTAGACACAATGGAACAAAATCTTCAAAAGTTAGACACAATGGAACAAAATCAGAGACGAACACAGCAAAAGCTTCAAAAGTTAGACACAATGGAACAACACCAGAGACAAACACAGCAACAGTTAGACACAATGGAACAAAATCTTCGGAAGTTAGACACCACACTTGAACAAACACGTGAAGATTTAACTACTGAGTTACATAACATTGAATCGAAATGTCAAAAAGTCTGTAATGACGTAAAAACACAAATTTGTGAGCATTTTCAACCTATTCTTTCGCGGCATGAAAATGCATTACAGAATCACAAAGCAGCCATAAAAGAACTGCAAACCATTGATCATGAAAATCATGAGACCTTGTGGGCTAAAATTGACTCAGTTGCATCTACCGATTCGGTTACGCAACTTGCAAAAACTCAGGAAAACTTAAAGTACACAGTAGATTCGATTTCAACACAAATGGACACTCTGAAACTTGGTTCAGAAAAACACACTGAGGAAATGTGTTCACTATCGGAGAAAGTAGCCGAACTTTCGGATCAGGTCACTAACTTATCTACAAAGGTAGATGGTGATCTGAATGACACAAGACCCGTAGCCTTCACTGACACAGAAGAGTATGAACAAATTAGAAAATTCAAACAAAATCAAAATCAAATCAATACACAGTACAAAAGAGAAATCCGGGAAGTACAAGATCAGTTGACAATGATTGTGTAACTTTCAAGGTGGAAGACGGAATTGCTGTCCACTACTTTTATGGCTATGACAGACAGCGTTTAAAATCAAACTGCTGTGAATATTCCGCTAAGGTCGCAGGTTCGAATCCTGTCTTGGGCATGGATGTGTGTGATGTCCTTAGGTTAGTCAAGTTTAAGTAGTTCTAAGTTCTAGTGGACTGATGACCTCAGATGTTAAGTCCCATAGTGCTCAGAGCCATTTGAACCATTTTTGTGAATATTCACGTTATGGGTAAACAGCTACCTCGGTCCGTAACATTATATTCATATATATGAATAATGTGCAGTTATTTTCGTATTTTCTAGAAGAAACTATGTTCTTGGAGAAGACGCAAGTTGCACTGACCTGTTGATTTGTTTCTCTTGTGTCGTTCATCATTTAAATGTGTAACTGGATAATAATAAACTTTTTATTTGAAAGTAGGAACCATTTTTCCGACATACCTACATTACGAAACTGATTTTCAGTTGCATGTTGTCAATCTAAAGGCTTCCAGGGGCAAAAAAAAATTGATTTCTTGATATTTCCTGTGAATACTGACCGAATTTAAAAATTTAAAATATAGTCGTATGTTAAATGCTTAACAGAGTTAGAAAGAGTGTTTGAGGCAGCTTAACGCACGACACGCAGATACCAGGTGACAGAAGCCTTTGGATACGTCCTAATATCGTGCTGCACCTCCTCCTGCCAAGAGTAGCGCAGCAACTAGTCCCGGAAAGTCGTTGGATGTCACCTGCAGAAATATTAAGCCATTCTGCCTATGTAGCCGTCCATAATGGCGAAACTATCACAGGTGTAGGATATTGTACACAAACTGTCCTCTTCATTATGTTCGATGGGATTCGGGTCGGGCGACCTGTGTGGCCAAATCATTCGCTGAATTGTCCAGAGTGTTCTTCAAAATAATCGCGAAAAATTGTGTCCCGCTGATATTGCGCATTTTCATCCATAAAAATTCCATTCTGGTTTTGGGGCATGAAGACCATAACTGGCTGCAAATAGTCCCCAAGTAGCCGAATATAGCCACTTACAGTTGAACGGGAGGATCCAGTCCGTCCTATGTGAATACAGCCCACACCGTTATGGAGCCACTACTAGCTTGAACAGTGCCTTGTTGACAACCTGGGTCCGTGGTTTAGTGGGCTCTGCGCCACACTCGAACCCTACCATAAACTCTTACCAACTGAAATCTGTACTCGTCTGACCAGGCTAAGGTTTTCCAGTCGTCTAGGGTCCAACCAATCTGGTTAAGATCTCTGTAGAGGCGGTGTAGGTGATGTGTTGTTAGCAAAAGCCCCTCGTCGGGCCAGGCGGGGTGGCCGAGCGGTTCTAGGCGCTACAGTCTGGAACCGCGCGACCGCTACGGCCGCAGGTTCGAATCCTGCCTCGTGCATGGATGTGTGTGATGTCCTTAGGTTAGTCAGGTTTAAGTAGTTCTAAGTTATAGGGGACTGATGACCTCAGCAGTTAAGTACCATAGTGCTCAGAGCCGTTTGAACCATTTTGAACCCTCGTCGGTGGTGTGCTGCCATATCCCATTAACGCGGAATTTCGGTGCACTGTCCTAACGGATACGTTGGTCGTACGTCCCAAATAGATTTCTCCAATTATTTCACGCGTTGTTACTTGTCTGTTGGCACTGACTACTCTACGGAAACGGGGCAGCTCTCAGTCGTTATGCGCATGCCGTAGTCACTGCGTTGTCCGTGGGTAGAGGCAATGCATGAAATTTGGTATTCTGGGCACACTCTTGACACTGCATCTCGGAATACTGAATTCCCTAAAGATTTCCGAAATGGGATGTCCCACGCATGTAGCTTCAAGTATCATTCCGCGTTCAAAGTCTGCTAATTCTCGTCGTGCGGTCATAATCACGTCAGAAATCTTTTCACGTAAATCACCTGAGTACATATGGCACCACCGCCAATGCACTGCCCTTTTATACGTTGTTTACGGGATAGTTCAGTCGAGTATATCGCTACACCATGATTTCTTGTCATCTCAGCGTATTCACACACTATTTCAGAATGAGAGCACTTAATGACTTTGTAAGGTGTATGCTTCGCCGGCGATGGGCGAGGCATGACAGAATCTCTGACCAGAGAGTAGTTTATTGTTAGTAGAAGTCAGTCTGCGCTTGTCTGCGCGAGTCTGCAGTAGTAGTCTGTCGGATACGGTAGTAGGGAGTCGACATGCGTCGGCTGTGTGCTCTGGTCGCGACTCTGGTCAGGACTCTGGAGGATGAGTATTGTTGTAGAAGGTAAAGAAGCTGCCTTGCGCATATTTAATAATGCATGTTAATTGTAATTTAATTTGTTCAGAAAAAATGCCCCAATAATATTTTTTTATAAAGTAACTCTTTTAAAGAAAAGTATTCATTTCAATTTAAAGAATTTTCCACTCTTTTGAAGAAAAAGCATTCATTTCAATTTAAAGAATTTTTCCTATGCATTCCTTCCAAGAATAAAATATATATATATATATATATATATATATATATATATATATATATATATATATATATATATATATATATACGCCAGCATTGCACGAAGCTCTGTCGATAAATAAGAGCAGATATAGTTGCAGTTTATTGAGGTAAGAATTTTGCTTTTGTTATTCAGAATACAGGGCCGAAGGTCAGCGCTGCTGTCCTTATAAAATTTACCAGATATTATTATTTCTTTTGGGAGGTTACATTTCGTTCATGGTTCATTATTTAATTAATATTATTGTGTGGTTTTTGGTCAATTTGCATTTCTTAATTTTTGTGGGGAGTTTACGCTTGGCTCCATTTCCATTTTTAATTTAACATTTTTCGTGTGGAGAGATTACACTTGGCGTCATCCGGCCAGGATCGTATTTCTTTGGCAATCTTCTGATAAGTAGTCATATATCTGCTCTTATTTACTTAAATGTAATTAGCATTTGTCACAACGCATTTACTAATTTGTCGCTCTTTCTTCCACAGATCATCGGCAATTTGTTGCTCTTTGCTATAATTGTGTTTGTTGCACTTTTCATTGTCTTTGTTTGATTTGTGAATAATTTTGATTAGTGAAAAATGCCGCGAAAAACTGTTAACAGTACATCGCGATATACAATGAGTGAAATAGCCGATTTGAATAATTTGACCGATAGTACTTGCGACACGTAGTGTAATAATGACAGTTCCCATTTACAGACAATCAGTGCGTACTGATCACCGGTAATGATTTTATTGCTAGTGATGAACAAACGAATTCAATCGTGTCCGTTGTTAATTTAAAGACAATTGATGACGCGGGACGTTCTGTTACAATGAACGCTGCCCAACTTGACACACCCGGTTTGCAAAGTTTACGTAATGAACAGACAAATTTTTCTAATGAAAATGAGCAGTGTACTCAAAGTATGTCAGATTTATTTAATTCCAATTTAGTGACTAGCAGTGCACATCCGATTCATCCGATTGGCGAACATTTTCAAGAATCACAAAATGACCGAATGGATACACAAAACGCGACAAAAGCAGATACACCATCAAACTGCACAGAGAATAGAGTAGGTAATATTGGCTTGGATCAAATTATGGCAATATTGCTACAACAGAATGAAAGACAAGAGAACAATCTTAAACAATTTGGTGAAAATCTCAAACAACAACTTAGTGAAAATTTCAAACAACAACTTAATGAAACTAATGAAAACGTCAAACAAATTAATGAAAGTCTTAAACAATCGAAAAAAGAACAAGAATACAATCACAAACAACTTACTGAACAGAACGAACAACTTAATGAAAAACTAGACAACAATTCCAGACAGCTTAGTGAACAGATTGCAGCTGTTGCCGCGCAGTGTCATGATACTAAAGAACAATTACGTGAGGAAATTGAGGCTTGTGCTAGGGAAAGTAGCGAAGAAATTAGATCTGTTGCGCAAGAATTAAGGGATATGCAAACAGCTGCAACAGAATCACTTAGAGACGAAATTAGTGCAGTCGGTAAACAATATTCTGAAAAAGCAACACAGTTACGGGACGAGTTTAAATTAATGGCAGCAGAACTTTCGCGCACACTGGATGCAAAAGTAGACGCGAAATTCGACCAACAGAATCGTCAAATTGCTGAACGTTTTAATCACCACCTACAAAACAGTGAAACGCGTTTCCGTAAATTCATACAGGAACTAAAGAAAGTAAAATGACAAGTCATGGAAACAATTACTGCACAGAGACAGGAAGATAAACATAAATTTTTTGCGAAAGCAAAAACATACGTAGACAACAATATTGCTACAGTATCGGACAAAATTAATACCATCAAACAGTTGAACACCGAACTGCGTTATGAAATTTCTGATCTTAAATCAAAAACGGATACACACACAGTAGATTTTCCAACAATGACCGACAGACTCGAACAATTAGAACTAACACAGGATTCCGATGTCATCAAAGTCGACGTTAAAAAATTGAACGAAACCACACGTAAATTACAAAAACAGATTAATGCTTCTGACACTAAAAACGATGATCAGGTAAAAATACTGATTACAAAATATGATGAATTGGCCAGTCGTATTGACGTTATTGAAAGTAATAAGGACAGCAAATCAGACGACACTTCGCCGATTTCGTTTAATCAAACACCTGAATTCCAAAATTTACAGCAGACGATCAGTGAGATAGATTCATCTCATAATACATTACGTAGAAAATTGTCAACTTTACAGCAAAAAGTGACAGAGATAAAAAATATTTCACTTAATAACACGTCACAGCATATGGCACATTCCGAACATTTGTCACACTCACACAGCCAGTGTAAGTTGGATAATTTACAGAGAGTACGCGACTTAAAATCCGAAAAGCTACGCGACTTAAAATCCGAAGTGACACAGACAAACAGATTCTTATGTAATCGTGAATCTCTTCACACATTCAGTGACGAGAACGTTGATTATAAGCAATTTGTATGTGTAAAAACATCTAAGGTATTTGAAAATGACAGAGCACAGGTACACGCATGGAACTGGATACGTCGATTTATTTTTGTACTTTCACCAACTTGGTCTGTAACGCAGAAACTAGCTTTGAACTGGATACGACAATTTGCTCTTGAATTTTTACCAACATTTCGTGTAATGCAGAAACTACAATTAGCATGGATACAGCAATTTATTTTTGAATTTTCACCGGCATTGCCTGTAACGCAAAAGCTAAAATGTATTTGCAGCGCGTAATTGACCTCAGGGGATTCATTACCCTTTAATGATTATGTGCCGTAGCGTGCACAGGGCCCCGAGCCGTAGTAGTGCTGTTTCATCTTTAGTTTTCTGCACTGCTGCCTTCTCTTCTACTATCCTTTATATCTATCAAAACAGCTCTTTAACTATTGCTCTATCTAGGATTAAAAATGAGTAAAGAAAACCTGATACTACAAATTTTACCGTAAGTGACAGTTCTCTTTAGACACTCCCGAAATGACAACTATCGCCGTAACATTAATAACAGATAAAAATTGTAATCATTAGTATGTATAGCATTTAAAGTAATCGTCAAAATTATCAACAGGAACCACATTTTTAGTAATAATAGACGTTTTTCCCAACAACAGCAACAAAACCAACCGGTTAGCATACCTAACCAACAATGCAGTCTACAAGGTCAACCAAGCTTTAATGTTTCGCCGCGTGCGCCTATAGTCTCAGCTCCAACAAATAGTAACGCACAGCAACAAGGGAATCAGTACGTAAAGAAAATACAGTATTTCAATTCCTATCGCAATGCGCCGTATAGAAATGACTATCACGACAGACGTAAAAGTAATGAGCACAATTTTCAGCGTACACTTAATAACAGTAGGTCTTATCAGCAGCAAGAACATCAGCAACAACAAACAATCATGAATGAACCAGACAGTAGGTATCATCCAGAACGTAACACGTCAGGAAGAAATAACAGAACAGTACAAATAGTGGAACTGCCACAGCATCCGCCCGAAAATAATGACACGTCAGATGGAATTTGACTAGATACAGTACAGGTTGCATATTCCAGTAACGCAAGTAATACTTTTGACACGCAGAATCTTGATCGCGAAAACGTTATTTGAATCATGCTTTGTTGAATGCACCACTTTTATCGCACCCAGATCTTACCGGAAATTTTTCTATTGCCACCGACAGTTCTAACACCGCTTTAGGCGTACACATTTTTCAGGAAATTGAAGAAGATGATTCTACAGTAATTAAAAACATCGCCTTTGCAAGTCGCATTCTGTCACCTGCTGAACGAAATTATTCTGTTACAGAACTTGAAACATTATGTGTTGTATGGGCTTTTACCAGATTTAGGCATTTTCTTTATGAAAGACACACTACCGTTCACACAGACCACAGAGCGATACAATTTTTACTTTCGGCTAAATTTACACACGACAGATTAAGTAGATGGAAACTTTATTTGCAGGAATTTAATTTTACAATTGTTCACATTCCTGATACACGAAGTATTGTAGCAGATGCACTATCCCGTTCTCTCAGCAACAATCGGCAAGACATCGCAACCAACTTCTGCTAAGCAAATTTCAGCGTCATGTACATTCAACAAGTTGCATTTGAAAATTTCATTTCGTCGTCATTACAAGACATAGCACAAGAGCAGAATAAAGACAACGTATGGAAAGAGATTAAACACCTTTGGCAAGATAGGAATAATGTTACCATTAGAAACCATTACACTGTACGCAATGACATTCTATTACGCCACTCTCATCCTGACAACAACAATTGGTTATTATGCATTCCTGACGAACTTTTTAACAAATTAATCTGGTACACTCATTTAAGTTACGCACATTACGGAGCCAGAAATGTTTTCTTATACTGAGACAGAACTGTTATTTTACCAACATGGAGAAGCGTATTCGACGAGTTTTAGCGTCATGTAAAATCTTCCAGAAAGCTAAGTCAGATACGACTTCACATATCCCTCCATTACATCCCATTGTACCTGTTAAATTAAGACATATGGCCGCTGTAGACATTTTTGGTCCGATTCCCAGAACTAATAGAGGTTTTTGCTACATCTTTGTCGCTGTTGAACTCACTTCAAAATTTGTTACCTTCACTCCGTTACGTAAAGCTACTGCTAAAACTGTTTCGAAAGCATTTGTAAAACATTTTTTATTTCATGTAGAGCATGTGTTGAAAGTAATTTCCGACAATGGATCACAGTTTCGATCTGCTATATGGACACGTATGTTACGAACAAGAAACATTTCTCCGATCTATATATCCAAGTATCACGCTTCTTCGAACCCTTGTGAACGATTAATGAAAGAAATTGGTAAACTGTGTAGAATTTATTGCCATAAAAAACATATTGATTGGGACACACATTCCAAGATGTAATTAATTCCATACCAAATGAATCTACTATGCTATCTCCGACTGTTATACTGAAAAATGTTGAACCACCTAACAAAATTAAAGAATTAGTAACATTTCCTACATCTCGTCGACTACGACACCATGAAATAATTGACATTGCGCTGAACAACATCAAACGTCATCAAACGTGTCGCAGAGCGCCGGAGGAGACAGCAAAAACAGGTTTGTACATGCCATGACTTTCACATTGGACACTATTTATCCAACAAAGGAAAGAGTAGATGCAGTAAATTTCAGCTTCTATACGCAGGTCCATATTGGATTCGCAGCATTCCTCATCCCAATGTAGTACACGTCGAAACTTTGAGAACCAAAAAAACCAAAGGGAACCACCACGTATCCAACGTCAAACCTTTTATTGAATGAACATGCTTTATGATTTATCACACTGTAATGCCATTTCCTAATTTTTTATGACCGCTTATGCAATTATATTTACATGAACACCTACTGATGATTATCGTAAATTTTTCTTGGCAAGCGCCCGGCAAGGTAAGGTTAGCAGGTCGCTTTTCTTGTCGTTACACATCAGACCGTGCATATTTTTCATTTTTTTTGTCTATGTATGACTGTTTTCCTTTTTTGTTTGTATGCACTATGAAATAGTTAAGATGTAACAAACACCAGTTTGCCATATGATATCTCAACATCGTGACTACTTAACTTTTTTTTTTTTTTTTTTGCTGCTACAGTGTAATACACTGTGTACATTTTTGCTTCTGAACACTGTCAATGTTTTGACATATTACGTTTTCTGTCATGCTATGCTGTATGCTCAATTATGTTACTATAAACCAGTTTTTATCTAATGGGTATATGAATTAAATGCAAGACATTAATCTTTGTTCATCTTTTTCAGAAAAGAAATAATGTGTAAACGAAATAAATTAAACAGAAATGGGAATTTCACCTTCGGATTGAACGAAAGAGGATGCAATACCTCGTGATGAAGACTAAATGGATCAGAATTAACAAGCATTAACAAGAATATACTATACACATTGTAGAATAGCAGTCTTAACTAATTTTTTCTTTCAGAATACGAGGCGATTGATGCAGGCTGTCAGACAGAACTACACATTATAGCTTTAGTGATATAAATAAGGAATAGTTGTATAATGAATAATGAAGTGACTTTTTTTGCAGATTATAATGAATGCTGACGAATAATGATGAAGAATATGCTACTATGGATAATGAGGTTTTTCTTTACAGGTGATGATAATAATGGAGTTATGGTGATATGGATAATGAAGTTTTTCTTTGCAGATGAAAATAATGATGAAGTTTATATATTTGCTGTTAGTTAAGAAATGCTATGTAGTTATTTAAGTATTTGTTGCAGTTCGTTTTGACAGTATGTATTATATGGCATGGTATGATGACTGAAGGTTTTGGAAAGGACAGCTAGAGAACATATATTTTTATACACATTTCACTACCTGTTAATTCGAAGTTCACTACTTTTCAGCGTAATATGCGTTTCTTCTTTCAGCTCAATGATCCATTTTGTATTTTTTCCAGGAGAAGCGTTTCATGATACTTACTAAACCTGTTACTTATTAAACCTGTTCTAGTACTTACATTTTTTTTATTTACCCAGTTGTGTCTATCATTTATAAATGTGGTCACATATACTCTACTTGTTTCATAACGTTGCTACAGCTGACTCATGACGAATGACGTTATACATCTTCATTTCCACCAATAACTCAAAAGCAAACAAAGTAATTACCAGTCCCAAATAATGCTACTAGTTTAAGAGAGTTCTGAATAATACTGATCAGCTCTGATTAGTATGTCACTTCAATAATGACTTCTGAATAATACAAAAAAAAGAAAAAAAATGCTTTGAAACTGGCCAATGAATGCCACAGTTTATTGTAATAAGATTACCTATGGTGCCAATGATTACTATAATTAGATTAATTATGTATAAATGCTATGCCAATAATTAACTCATTTTGAGTAATGACTTCTGAATAATACAAAAAAATGCTTTGTAACTGGCCAATGAATGCCACTGTTTATTGTAATAAGATTACCTATGATGCCAATGATTATTATAATTAGATTAATTATGTATAAATGCTATGCCAATAATTAACTCATTTTGAGTAACGACTTCTGAATAATACAAAAAAAATTCTTTGTAACTGGCCAATGAATGCCACAGTTTATTGTAATAAGATTACCTATGGTGCCAATGATTACTATAAATAGATTAATTATGTATAAATGCTATGCCAATAATTAACTCATTTTGAGTAATGACTTCTGAATAATACAAAATAAATGCTTTGTAACTGGCCAATGAATGCCATTGTTTATTGTAATAAGATTACCTATGATGCCAATGGTTACTATAATTAGACTAATTATGTATAAATGCTATGCCAAAAATTAACTCATTTTGAGTAATGACTTCTGAATAATACAAAAAAAATGCTTTGTAACTGGCCAATGAATGCCACTGATTATTATAATAAGATGACCTATGATGCCAATGATTACTATAATTAGATTAATTATGTATAAATGCTATGCCAATAATTAACTCATTTTGAATGATCAGTTCTGAATAATGCATAAAAAATGCTTTGTAGCTGGCCAATGAATGCCACTGATTACTGTAATAAGATGACCTATTATGCCAATGATTACTACAATTAAGTGAATTATGTTAATACTATGCCATTCATTAGCTTCTGTTTTGAATGATGACTTCTGATGGTTTGTAACTGGGCAATGAGTGCCAATAATTTCTATATTCAGAAAATCTATGAACATTATTCTGTAATACTACATACATGGTACAGAAATGCTCAGTAACTGGGCGATGAGTGCCACCAATTACTCAGATCAGTTGTTAGACCAGTGTAATTCTCAATGAAGACTACTATGTGACTTAATGTCCTTCACCTTCTGACCGAATTACCAGAAATTACTGCAATATCCATTTGTCCTGTCTATCCTCATGATCATGGAGCACTATATTTGGTTTTTGCACTAATTCTACGTTAGTCTACTTTACAAGAACATGGTGTTGACATGACATGCTGTCCACTAGATGTTATTATGGTCCCACTGTTTGGTGTACCTAGTGTACTACCAAAATGATAGCATGGAATATTATTACGACATTTCAGTGTCCTGGCTACACTGATTAATACTTGAAGGAAAAGAGCTTCAGATTGTCTCCCTTGGTGTTGTGCTTCTGTAGAAAGATATGGACTTTCAGTGCAGCTGCGTGCAAACTAAAGTGCTACAACCATGACGCAACCCTTCCATTCCCTTCCTAATTCTTGTAAAATGATAAAGACATATACTGTGCGTGTGCACTTCATTTCATTTGTTAACAAGATCAGTTGTCCTAAAAATACTAAAGACTTCTATAGTGCATGTGCACTTTATTTTACTCCTTGATATGTTTATTTGTTGTAAAAAATATTAGAGAGTTTTATAGTGCGTGTGCACTTTATGCCATTTGTACTCATTACGTATATTTTTTTGTGATTCCCAGATATGTTCTGTATTACAGTGCATGTGCACTTCCGTCATTTTGTTAACATGATTTGTATTCATTGCTTATGCATTTTGTGATTTGCTGATATGTTCTGAACTACAGTGCGTGTGCACGTTTGTCATTTCTCAATATGATTTGTACTCGTTGCCTATACATTTGTGATTTCCTGATATGTTCACTACTTCAGTGTGTGTGCACTTTTGTAATTTGTCAATATGATTTGTACTCATTAGGTTTATTTGTTGTAAAAATATTAGAGAGTTTTACAGTGCGTGTGCACTTTATGCCATTTGTACTCATTACGTATACATTTTGTAATTCCCAGATATGTTCTGAACTTCAGTGCGTGTACACTTTTGTCATTTATCAATATGATTTGTATATACATTTGTGATTTCCTGATACGTTCACTACTACAGTGCGTGTACACTTTTACCATTTGTTAATATGTTTTGTACTCATTGTGCATACATTTTGTCATTGCCTGATATGTTCTGTACTCAGTGCATGTGCACTATATTTTATTTCATGTTCTGCACCTATATCTATGTATATATTCTGTGATTGTAAAGTTAATTAATTAAGAAAAATTTGTTGCTCATGGCAAGTCCAATTGACTCACCATCGTTGCCAAATTTTTGCCCCCCCAGTGGAGGGTTATGTAAGGTGTATGCTTCGCCGGCGATGGGCGAGGCATGACAGAATCTCTGACCAGAGAGTAGTTTATTGTTAGTAGAAGTCAGTCTGCACTTGTCTGTGCGAGTCTGCAGTAGTAGTCTGTCGGATACGGTAGTAGGGAGTCGACATGCGTTGGCTGTGTGCTCTGGTCGCGACTCTGGTCAGGACGCTGGAGGATGAGTATTGTTGTAGAAGGTAAAGAAGCAGCCTTGCGCATATTTAATAATGTATGTTAATTGTAATTTAATTTGATCAGAAAAAAATGCCCCAATAATAATTTTTTATAAAGTAACTCTTTTAAAGAAAAGTATTCATTTCAATTTAAAGAATTTTCCACTCTTTTGAAGAAAAAGCATTCATTTCAATTTAAAGAATTTTTCCTATGCATTCCTTCCAAGAATCAAAATATATATATATATATATATATATATATATATATATATATATATATATATATATATATATATGCGCCAGCATTGCACGAAGCTCTGTCGATAAATAAGAGCAGATATAGTTGCAGTTTATTGAGGTAAGAATTTTGCTTTTGTTATTCAGAATACAGGGCCGAAGGTCAGCGCTGCTGTCCTTATAAAATTTACCAGATATTATTATTTCTTTTGGGAGGTTACATTTCGTTCATGGTTCATTATTTAACTAATATTATTGTGTGGTTCATTTTTCATTAAACATTTCTGTGGAGAGGTTACAACTTGAAATAAACTTTATACATAATTTCAGACCTTTTCTCTCGCTTACATTATCAACGTCGAATATTTAAGACGTTAACTCATTTGTTGAATAATTAGAAGTTTGAACCAGTTTTGGTCCTGGCAGTTTGATTCCGTAAAGAATCTGGAGTGAGCAGTGATGTTTCAAAATACCGGGTGGTTACAATCAAACTTCCTCCATTTAACACGCTGTAACACGAGAAGTAATTACCGTACGAGTACCACAATTGGTATTAATATCAAGGACATGAGAAAGAGAAGTTATGCAGAATCAGTTCAACTGAAACACTTTTAATGTGCTACTACGGTACATCATACCATTACATACCGGTAACATTACTGCTACAAAAGTGGCTGAATATGGCGCCCATCAGAGTCTGAAAGCGCAGGACTGTATTCTGCACAGCGGGTAGGTATGCTGGCTACCTCTCTTGATATACTATGCCTCAGATCAGCACATGTGTGAATGTTTCCCTGGTAAATCCCGTCCTTCAGGCCGCCCCACAACGAGAAATCACAGCTACCGAGATCAAGTGATCGTGCTGGCCAAGCCTTTGGAATCGATCGGCTGATAATTCGATCAACTATGTTTCGGAGAAGCAGGTGAACTACACAAGCGATGTGAGGTAGGGCTCAATCATGCGTGAAAACTACTGAGTTCAATACGTCTCTCTCCTGTAGGCCGGGTGTGACACGCTGACGAAGCGTATTGCAGTAAAGCTGGCCAGTTACACAGCATGGTCTTGGTCCTTGAGCGCCAACCTCTTCAAAAAAGAATGGGCCAGTTATGAAAGTAACCGTGAAGCCACACCATGCGGTGACACGTTCACCATACAGAGGAACTTAATGAACTGTGACTGGAGGTGAAGGTCCGTACACTCGACAATTCTGTGTGTTCACCTCACCCATCAGAGAAAAATGAGCTTCGTCTACCCTCAGGATGGTCCAGGGCCAGCCCTTGTCAACTTCTATCCTTGCGAGGAAGTGGAGAGCGAAGTCAACACGTCGCTGTGCGTCCTGCGGTGCAAGCTGCTGTACGATATGGATCTTGTACGGATACTATTTGAGAATGGTACGAAGCACCTTCCGATCAGTCGACCACGGGATGTTCCACTGTCGTGACACAGTATGCGTACTGCCTGACGATCAGGAATTGAGCGCAGCGTTGTCTGCCATAGCAACAGCGATTTCATCAACAACCTGCGATGCAACCGGTAGTCAGCGTCTTCCCGGAGCGACGCCCCGTTCTCCAGTTGATTCGAACTTCTTCATAATGCTCCGCACAGCAGTTGGAGAAAGAGGACCTTTCAGTAATCCTTTCAGCCGCCGATATTCTCGAGGTGCAGTGGCAGCATTACTGTTGTTTTGATAATAGAGCTTCATAAATAATGCCCTGCTCCTTTTGTCCAATCTCATGTTGACACGTCAACATGTGCACTGCGACAGGTCAGGTGTGTGAGACTGTGGATCATGATGACTGATCATGGTATTTGGTGGCCTTAGTTGGAACTGGAGGGTGGCGCTGTGATGCATGGAAATCATGTATCCCGTAGTCTGGACATTAATGCTACCAAGTTTGGTACTCGTACGGTAACTAGTTTCCGTGTTATTATTTGTTAAATGGGGACATTTAATTATAACCATCTGGTATTATGACTACTACCCACCGCGAAACTGAATGCCATGTGCTGTCGTTTCCACACGTGTCGCGATGAGAAAAGTAAACAAACGGACCGAAATGAATGGGGAACCATTCCTGCGATGAAACGAGCCGCAAATGGGGAAATTCATTGACATCAGTGACTTTGATAAAGGAAAAATTGTTATGATGCGGTGTTGGGAACAAGGATTTCGGAAACAGCGAAGCAGATCAGATGTTCGTGAGCTACTGCCATGAGCATGTATGGAAAGTAGCTGAAGTACGGTGAAGCCAGGAGTTTTTAACAAGGTGTTGGACGTCCACGCCTCATCACGAAGGTTGGAGGCTTGCCCGTTTTGCAAAGTGTGATAGGAGGCGGTCTGTGGCAGATCTGGCGACAGAGTACAATGATGGTGCAGTCACACGGTTCAGCACACATTTTTGGACATAGGGCATACATGTTCCCGTGTTACTCCAACGACATTGTCAGTTTTCACCGAGATTGGACCGTGTATCAATGGAAATATGTTGCATCGTCGGATTAACCACGCTAATTATTACATCAGGTCAATGGCAGTGTCCGTTTATGTAATAAACCTGGTGAACGGTTGCTCGAAATACCGCACCACGGTGAGGGCGGTGGGGCATTCTATGGATGGCATTCACCTGGGCTTCCATTGATATGCGGTAGCCATCTATGGCACCTAATGGAAGGCACGTCGACAGTTCTGAGCCGGCCGAAGTGGCCGTGCGGTTAAAGGCGCTGCAGTCTGGAACCGCAAGACCGCTCCGGTCGCAGGTTCGAATCCTGCCTCGGGCATGGATGTTTGTGATGTCCTTAGGTTAGTTAGGTTTAACTAGTTCTAAGTTCTAGGGGACTAATGATCTCAGCAGTTGAGTCCCATAGTGCTCAGAGCCACTTGAACCATTTTTGAACAGTTCTGAACTGCGTGAACATTATTGCGGACCACATGCATCACTCCATACTTGATGTGTTCCCCGACAGCAATAGTATCTTGCAGAGGGTTAACTGTTAGCGTCAGAAAGTCTAAATCGTGCCATAGTGGTTTGAAGAGCCTGACAGAGAAATCACGTCGAACCTTGGCCAACAAATCCTACTAATCTGAACGCGATAGAACACATCTGTGGCGCTATCGCACGAAAACCACCAGCCAGTAATTTACGGGAATTGTATAAACTGAGCATTGACATCTACGGACATGTACTTCTACAAACCTACCAAGAATCCATATCACGCAGAATCGATGGTGTTTTGTGTTCCGACTTATCGATGAGTACAGAGAATCAAATGTACTGGTAATACTGTGTAGACTACCATTATTTTTGGGACATCTGAATTAAATAGCGACGCTGCCACAGCTACTGCAAAAGGCCACTGGAGCTGGCGAACCGAGATCTGGCTCAACACTGTTACGCCAGATGCAATCAGAACTACTGCTACGACACCAGGCAGTTTCCACACTGCAGACCACGCAAGGGGCCAGTATCATAATAACGACACAGTAGAAGGACGGAACTGCGGTGGCACCGAGGTCTGACTACTTTACACCTGTACTGAATGCGTTGTCGGCAATACGTGACGGGAAGTGGTGCTTTGGTAAAAATGTACGCACCAAGCTAGTGTAAATACTCATCTTTTTTTGGAGGTCGACAACAGTCGACGGGTCCACGTGGTTCTACAAGCTGTCTCCACAATACTTGACCTTCCCTATTTGCAGGCAAACTGCCGGCTCAGAGTCCGATGCTGTTGACTTGGTACCTTCCAGTGGGTGTCATCTCTAGACCTGACTCCAGCCGCTGCCAGCCGCATAGTGTCTGCAAATATATGGGCCTCCGTGTAGACGAAGTTGCTGACGGCCGTCTTCCTCCGCCGAGTCTACTGTGTACAATTTATGTCTCACACGTATTTTGACGTTGCACACTGTTTTTTTATCTTTCATCCCCCCTTACAAGGTTGGGCTCTATCTAGCGCTTAGCTCTTTTCATCCATAGGTGCTTTAATACTGTTGGGACTCCATTTGTTTATATTATTTGGAAAAACTGATATTTCTTGTTTTACTTAAAATATGGATTATCCAAATCAATAACAATAATTGTTCAATAATACGTTATATGTCTTCTATTCCTATTCATTATAACTTTCTTCCTTTTTCCTACTTAATGTGCTTCTTCCTCTTTTCTTCTTGTTCCTGAGGGAAAATGATGTTGTATCCCAGCATTCGCCTTACAGGTAGGGAAAACCTCTCAAAAACACCACCTGCGATAATGTAACTTATATAATGTTTTACTTTATATCGTATTTTTCTCTAGTATTTCAATTATTTAATCTTTTATTATAGAACTGACATTTACACTTCAGCTTTCATTAACTAAATGGCTAATATTATTAGAAGGTCCAAGTTTAATTATTCTGTCAAACTCTTCATTAGTCTCTTTAATACACTGTGCTATAGTGTGCGATGGAACTTTATACTGGTAGCGTGGAAAATTAAAATGCATAAGCTCTTCTTTTAATGTTTCAGTTCTTAACGTATCAGAGTGAAGTCTATTCATTCCTGTATTGCTGACAGGCTCAATAAGTCGGTGCTTTAGCGGTAATATATTTACTGAATTATATATGTCTTGATTTGTAGTATAGAGATCTAGTAGCAATTCGTAGGATTCTTCTTTCTGTGCTTAAAACTCTTTCTGTTTACTGTTTACTTGCAAATCCATACTGGTGCCCCATATTCCAAGACTGGTCTTATCAACGTTTTATAAGTATAAATTAATGTACTGTTGGGTGTTCCTCTTATGCGTCCTCTAATTAACTTTAGAAGTCCGATTCTTCTCCTTCCCTTTACTAGGATGTTATCTAGGTGAGGCTTCCTTGCCAGTGTTGTGTCCATTATAAGATCTAAATAGTTTTTCTTTTGGTTCTGGTAAGATTTCTTCTCCCCAGAGTTTTAACTTTACTTTATCTGGTGTTTGTAATTTATTAGTAGTAAAATTTCTATCTAAATATCACCAATTGACTCTTCTGCGCATTAGGTTTAATATGCCAGGTGCTGAGCCATTTTTCTAATTTTGTGAGGTATTGTGTTTCTGTATTATTCAATTCTTCGGATGTTCTCTCATGACACCAATAAACTGTATCCTCTGCATAAAGTGCCAAGCCTTCATTCCAATGGCTAAGCTGTGGAATATCAGCTGTATATAAGCTGTATAGCAAAAGTGAAAGAATAGCACCCTGTGGCACCCCGGCTTCTCGAATGAACGGACCGGAGAGTTTGTTACTGACCGATACATATGTAGATCTATTGTCAGTACTTATAAGTAAGGAGTAAGATAAATTGAATTGGAATACCAAAGTTTCTTTCTTTCTTTCTTTCGCTTACGCCATAGTCACGCAGCGATCACAGGGTCGGCGTGGTTACAACGGATTTGGCAGTGTTAGTGTTAGGGATGGCCGGATACCCTTCCTGCCGCCACCCCGTACCCCACAGGACGGAATCAGTGTACCCCAACTGTCTGCGTCTAGTGTAAATCACGAAATAGTGCGGACGTGTTTCAAGTGTCTGCGACGCGCGTAACTGAGGCGGAACGTGGGGACCAGCCCGGTATTCACCTAGCGAGATGTGCAAACCGCCTAAAAACCACATCCAGGCTGGCCGGCACACCGGCCCTCGTCGTTAATCCGCTGGACGGATTCGATCCGGGGCTGGCGCGTCTACCCGAGTCCAGGAAGCAGCACGTTAGCGCTCTCGGCTACCCTGGCGGGTTTGGGATACCAAAGTTTATATGCTTGTAATATAATACTGATCGCCATACTCTATCAAAAGCTCTTTCTATACCCAAATATAAGGCTGATGCACAATCTGTGATATTTAAGGCTTCGGTAATACTAGTACATATTCTAATAATCGGATCTATAGTTGAATGTTGTTGTCTAAAACCTGCTTGCATGTCACTATAAGCCTTTGATCTTCTGCAGATTTATGTAAACGTCTGTTTAATATGGACTCAAAAGCTTTTCCAATAGTTAGATACTAGTGTTATAGGGCGATAGGATGATGGATTATGTAATGGTTTTCCAGGTTTTGGTATCATAACTGCATCCGATGTTTTCCATTTTTTCGTTATTTGTTATCATTTTAAAACATTGTTATACAGTAAATGTAATGTTCTAATTATTTTCTCCCTTGATGCTGCTCTAAGTTGTGATCTGCCAACTCCATCCACTGGCGAAGCATAATTATTGTTATTATCATCGAACCAGTGATTTATATGGCTCAAGGACTCCTTACGACTGCGAAAGACAGATTTTCTCTGATTCGTGATACAGAAACTTTGTAGATAGAATGTGGAACATTACGGGTGCAATAGACTTACTTGCTTCTGACTTAAAATTGCGGAGAGTAGGATGGCAGTGGAATTGCAATTAGCGGCATTGTTGTAAGTTGCCATCTTGAACACCAACATAATTTAGTAAGTTGTGACAACATTTCACCTCAACAAGGAGATGATACATACTAAAAGGAAGCTAGGAAAATCGTTTATGGAAAATTATAATTTCATGAATGGAAAAGGTGCCCTCGGTTCTCTGGTTATGTTAACTTCCCGTTTGTTTGTGGTTCGGAACATTTTTTGGTGTGTCGTAACTCATGGGAACTTTGTATGCTGAAAAATCAGTAGAGCATGCACCACGGTCATTTATGTTCTATTTTAAGAGATTAAATTCCGACTATTATGGAAATTCATACACAACTTGTACACTGATTCTCATACTGCTAAGTGAGTACATCGCAGCACCCAAGACGGTTTCCCAGAGACGTACGTTTGTGTCCCTGATTGTTTTGATAATTTTCAGAATCGACAATCGCCGGAATTTTGCGAAACCACAGATATTTTATTCCAGGTGGAGAAAAATTAATTTTGTACCTGGAGGGGTGGGAGATAATTCTATAAATACTTATCTCGCCCAAAAGTTTCCATTCAAGTAACTAGATACACTAGTGGCCATTAAAATTGCTACACCAAGAAGAAATGCATATGATGGACGGGTATTCATTGGACAAATATATTATACTAGAAATGACATGTGATTACATTTTCACGCAGTTTGGGTGCATAGACACAGAGCAATCAGTACCCAGAACAATCACCTCTGGCCGTAATAACGGCCTTGATACGCCTGGGCATTGAGTCAAACAGAGCGTGGATGGCATGTACAGGTACAGCCGCCCATGCAGCTTCAACACGATACCACAGTTCATCAAGAGTAGTGACTGGCGTATTGTGTCGAGCCAGTTGCTCGGTCACCATTGACCAGACGTTTTCAATTGGTGAGAGATCTGGAGAATATACTGGGCAGGGCAGCAGTCGAATATTTTCTGGAACCAGAAAGGCCCGTACAGGGCCTGCAACATGCGGTCTTGTATTATCCTGCTGAAATGTAGGGTTTCAAAGGGGTAGAATGAAGGGTAGAGCCACGGGTCGTAACACATTTGAAACGTAACGTCCACTGTTCAAAGTGCCGTCAGTGCGAACAAGAGGTGACCGAGACGTGTAACCAATGGCACCCCATACCATGACGCCGGGTGATACGCCAGTATGGCGATGACGAATACACGCTTCCAATGTGCGTTCAGCGCTATGTCGCCAAACACAGATGCGACCATCATGATGCTGTAAACAGAACCTGGAATCATCCGAAAAAATGACGTTTTGCCATTCGTGCACCCAGGTTCGTCGTTGAGTACACCATCGCAGGCGCTCCTCTCTGTGATGCAGCGTCAAGGGTAACCGCAACCATGGCCTCCGAGCTGATAGTCCATTCTGCTGCAAACGTCGTCAAACTGTTCGTGCAGATGGTTGTCGTCTTGCAAACGTCCCCATCTGTTGACTCAGGGATCGAGACGTGGCTGCACGATCCGTCACAGCCATGCGGATAAGATGCCTGTCATCTCGACTGCTTGTGATACGAGGCTGTTGGGATCCAGCACGGCGTTCCGTATTACCCTCCTGACCTCACCGATTCCATATTCTGCTAACAGTCATTGGATCTCAACCGACGCGAGCAGCATTGTCGCGATACGATAAACCGCAATCGCGATACGGTACAATCTGACCTTTATCAAAGTCGGAAACGTGATGGTACGCATTTCTCCTCCTTACACGAGGCATCACGACAACGTTTCACCAGGCAACGCCGGTGAACTGCTGTTTGTGTATGAGAAATGGGTTGGAAACTTTCCTCATGTCAGCACATTGTAGGTGTCGCCACCGGCGCCAACCTTGCGTGAATGCTTTGAAAAGCTAATCTTTTGCATATCACAGCATCCTCATTCCTGTCGGTTAAATTTCGCGACTGTAGCACGTCATCTTCGTGGTGTAGCAATTTTAATGGCCAGTAGTGTATTTTTCAGTCATAATAATTTAAATTTCAGAGGGGAAGGGAAGTTCCATTACGACAGGACTCAGCGCCTTCCGGTGCGTCCTGCCCTGAGCTGCACAGCGGTGACCAAACGGTGCACATGTGAAGCTGTACGCATCCGAATCAGCGGTTCTGTTGAATCGCAGGCGTCTTCATGGGAACCGTAAGGTTGCGGGCCTATTGCCTTTATCAGCGCGTTCACACTGGCTGTCTGCAGCACGTGCCTTGGTGGGCGGTGACACCACAGAGAAACTCCATGCTGGTCGGGTAATTCACGAGAGGTTTCAGTAGCCAACCAGGTGGTAATCATAACCCACGAAGCGTCAGCACGGTGACTTGAACGCTGTCGTGGGGACTGTGTGTATCAGCTGCTCATACTCAACTTGAGCCGTGGACTCCCTCGAGCCACTACTTTTTCCGACGTCACTGTACGACCGAATGTGCCAGCCACAGATATGTCCGTAAGTTGTTCCCATGAAGTAAAAACTTTGAAGTTACTTGTCTAAAAATGTGATCAACAAAAATTGGAAAATGTATTTTTTATGATAATTATTCATACTTTATCCGTGGGACTCCCCTCACACATAGGAATTACCTTCTAGATGCAGATTGTTTCAAGAGGTACACTAAATATTTCAGGAAGCTCAAAATGGTTCAAATGGCTCTGAGCACTGTGGGACTTAACTTCTGAGGTCATCAGTCCCCTAGAACTTAGAACTACTTAAACCTAACTAAATAAAGGACATCACACGCATCCATGCCCGAGGCAGGATTCGAACCTGTGACCGTAGCGGTCGCGCGTTTCCAGACTGTAGCGCCTAGAACCGCTCGGCCGCTCAGGCCGGCTTTCAGGAAGTGGTAGTGCTTCTGAGCACTATGGGACTTAACATCTGAGGGCGTCAGTCCCCTAGAACTTAGAACTACTTAAACCTAACTAACCTAAGGACATCACACACATCCATGCCCGAGGCAGGATTCGAATCTGCGACCGTAGCAGTCGCGCGGTTCCGGAAAGAAGCGCCTAGAACTGCTCGGTCACCGCGGCCGGCTAGGATGTGGTAGTATAGACTGATTATACCAAACCCCTTCCCACAAAATTCGTTCAAACTTCATTGGTTGCAAATGTGCAGCTGGTCACGGAGATTTCAGGGAACAGACATCAATGTTTCGTATCGGTTAACATCCATGATCATAAGGCTGCGATAGCATCAGTGACTGTTGGTGTTATAAAGAATCTTAAGAAAAGCAGGAAAACATTTTTGCTCAGCAAGGATGACATGTTACAGATTGTGAATTATCTGAATACTCAACACCATTTTCGAGGGCGCAGATGTAGAGAACAAATGGTGAAATACAAAAGCTTGATCAACATGCCTTTGACAAGTATGTTCCGACCGAGGTTTTGAGGGGTCAGAAAAACCCACCGTGATAAACAACAGTGTTATCAAACTACTACGTAAAGAAAGCATCACAGATTCAAGATTAGTCATAACCTAGCTGACAAGCAAAAGATGAACAAAGCGAAAATGTTTGTAAGAAGAGCAGTTCAGTGAATTTAAAAGTAAAAGTTTTGCCAAACGGTCTGACTTTAAACCCTGAGAAGTTTTGGCCACTGAATACAATGGCACCAAAACGGAAGATAACAGAGAATATCGAAATACTGAATTCGTTCTATCGAAACGATTTCACCAAGGAAGACCTTAATATGGTATCTCCTATCAGTCATCGCACTAACGTCGGCGAAATGGTAGATACTAAGATAAATGATCGAGAAATAGAAAAGTAACTACAATAGCTTAGTAGATGAAAGCCATATGGACAAGATGAGATACTATAACGGTCCGAACTACTACACTACTGGCCATTAAAATTGCTACACCAAGAAGAAATGTAGATGATAAACGGGTATTCATTGGACAAATATATTACACTAGAACTAATATGTGATTACATTTTCACGAAATTTGGGTGCATAGGTCCGGAGAAATCAGTACCCAGAACAAACACCTCTGGCCGTAATAACGGCTTTGGTACGCCTGCGCATTGAGTCAAAGAGAGCTTGGATGGCGTGTACAGGTACAGCCGCCCATGCAGCTTCAACACGATACCACAGTTCATCAAGAGTAGTGACTGGCGTATTGTGACGAGTCAGTAGTTCGGCCACCATTGGCCAGACGTTTTCAATTGGTGAGAGATCTAGAGAATGTGCTAGCCAGGGCAGCAGTCGAACATTATCTGTATCCAGAAACGCCCGTACAGGACCTCAACATGCGGTCGTGCATTATCCCGTTGAAATGTAGGGTTTCGCAGAGATCGAATGGAAGGGTCGAGCCACGGGTCGTAACATTTCTGAAATGTAACGTCCACTGTTGAAAGTGCCGTCAGTGCGAACAAGAGGTGACCGAGACGTGTAACTAATGGCAACCCATACCATCACGCCGGGTTATACGCGAGTATGGCGATGACGAATACACGCTTCCAATGTGATTTCACCGCGATGTCGCCAAACAGGGATGCGACCATCATTATGCTATAAACAGAACCTAGATTCATTCGAAAAAATCACATTTTGCCATTCGTGCACCCAAGTTCGCCGTTGAGTACACCATCGCAGACGCTCCTGTCTGTGATGCAGCGTCAAGGGTAACCACAGCCATGGTCTCCGAGCTAATAGTCCATGCTGCTGCAAACGTCGTCCAACTGTTCGTGCAGATGATTGTTGTCTTGCAAACGTCCCCATCTGTTAGATCAGAGATCAAGATGTGGCTGCACGATCCGTTACAGCCATGCGGATAAGATGCCTGTCATCTCGACTGCTAGTGACACGAGGCCGTTGGGATCCAGCACGGCGTTCCGTATTACCCTCCTGATCCCACCGATTCCATATTCTGCTAACAGTCATTGGATCTCGACCGACGCGAGCAGCATTGTCGCGATACCATACACCGCAATCGCGATAGGGTACATTCCGACCTTTATCAAAGTCGGAAACGTGATGGTACGCATCCTTACACGATGCATCACAACAACGTTTACCGGGCAACGCCGGTCAATTGCTGTTTGTGCATGAGTAATGGGTTGGAAACTTTCCTCATGTCACCAAGTTGTAGGTGTCCCCACCTGTGCCAACGTTGTGTGAATGCTCTGAAAAGCTAATCGTTTGCATATCACAGCATCTTCTTTCTGTCGGTTAAATTTCGCGTCTGTAGCACTTCACCTTCGTGGTGTAGCAATTTTAATGGCCAGTAGTGTAATTCTGAACCACCCCTCATGGCTACTACGATGAACGGAAGTAGCTAACATCATTTCACATATTTTCAGTAAGTTTGAAATCGTTTTCGTATGCGGGAACGTCCCACTTTATCTGAGTGTGTATCCGTACCCACTACTGTCACTTTATTGTTTATAATGCACTAACAGTAAGTGTTCAATGTATTGTCGCACATACTTAGGACATGAGCTCACAACGTGGTCATAACTAAAGCTTCCTGAGTAAAATCATTACAAAGTACTACAGTCCTCAATCAGACTCAGCTTAATACTGGATACCTTAGATCTGTATGTTACGAAACTATTTCTGGCTACCTTTCCTTTTAAATCAGACTGGCGTGGGCATACCATCATGCACCTCCGAACACACATTTTTGTTAACATCACGTGACGTGCTATCGATAATCTCATTCTTGCCAAGCAAAATTACTGTCGAGCAATTCCTCTAACAACTCTCAAACATATTTACAGAAATTATTTCAGTCATGACAAGGTTACTCGACGAACAAACGTAGAAGTACAATACGATAGTTCACACACACGCTATAGTGCTTACACAGTTCACGTTATATCGTACGATCGCGAATTATTATTGCAACTGAATTCTGTAGTACTAATGTAATATTATGCAATGAAATTCTGTTCATTACTTTCTTAAGATATGCTGACCACTGTTTTTCAGTCTTTATAAACATTTAGGTAATTGTTTATTTAAAGATATTGTTTTCATATGTTGCAAAACAAAGATGATGGTGGTGTGAAAATAGCTGGAATGTTTTATGTCTGATCTTTGTCGCCTTTGCAGTGATGTATGCTCTTTGACACTGTCGTGCGGCTGCTTGTTTTGAAGATCACTGGACCACAGTAGTTTGACAGTTGCTATTTTGTAAGTAGGCTGTTTAGGTTTTTTTACTGGTAACGCCACCTCTGTATGAAAATCACTGGCTGTGCTGTGTGCAGTCTGTGGCTGCTTTGCATTGTTGTAATACTCGCCATTGTAGTGTTAGGCAGCTGGCTGTGAACAGCGCGTAGCGTTGCACAGTTGGAGGTGAGCCGCCAGCAGTGGTGGATGTGGGGAGAGAGATGGCGGAGTTTTGAAATTTGTCATGAACTGCGACATATATTATGACTATTGAGGTAAATACATTGGTTGTTCTCTATCAAAATCTTTCATTTGGTAACTATGCCTATCAGTAGTTAGTGCCTTCAGTACTTTGAATCTTTTATTTAGCTGGCAGTAGTGGCGCTCGCTGTATTGCAGTAGCTTGAGTAGCGAAGATTTTTGTAAGGTAAGTGATTTGTGAAAGGTATAGTTTAATGTTAGTCAGGGCCCATTCTTTTGTATGGATTATTGAAAGTCAGATTGCGTTGCGCTAACAAAATATTGTGTGTCAGTTTAAGGACAGTCGTGTATAATTGTTCTAAGGGGACGTTTCATATGTCGACCCTTAGCCTAGGATACCTCACTGGAATCTTCTGATTTTTTCTTGTAGTTTGTGTAATTAGTGTAGCTATTGTTTATTGCTAGCGCGTAATCATAGAGAGAATTTCCTTTGTAGTTGTAGTTTTTCATTGTTGTACAGTTAAACAGTTGTGGCATGCATGTTGATTTGCACCAAGTATTTCGCAGCTGTAATTAACTAGATATTATTTTCAGTGCTATGATAATGTGTTCTCTTGTTTTCGCTCTTCAAATTGTGCTTTTCTGTGTTATCGTGTGAAATATTGTGACAATAATGGCGTGTGAAAAACGTAACACTAGGCTACAAAGTAAACTGAGAAATAATAGTGACGACGAGCGTGTAATGAATTAACAGACATTCAAAGTAGTAATTTGGTAACTGTGCATAGGGAAATGGAGCGGGCGTCAAATAATGGTGTAGACAGCGAAACAGGTAGTGAACAGGGAAGCATTATCGATCGATCGGTCGGCATCAGCTCGCCTCAGGAATCGGGAATGACAGAACACAATATTGCAAATACTGTAGACTCAGGTTTTGGGTTCTCACTGTTTTCTCAAATGAGTCAAGACACATTTTCCGCTTGTCAAAATGTGAATGTTGCCGGTGCAAATTCGCTGCCGAAAAGCACTGAGGAACATGTTTCAGACACCAGTGCACTGTTATTACAGTTAATGCAACAAATGGGACAAAATCTTAAAAAGTTAGACACCACGCTTGAACAAACACGTGAAGATTTAACTACTGAGTTACATAACATTGAATCGAAATGTCAGAAAGTCTGTAACGACGTAAAATCACAAATTTGTGAGCATTTTCAACCTATTTTTTCGCGGCATGAAAATGCATTACAGAATCACGAAGCAGCCATAAAAGAACTGCAAATTATTGTTCATGAAAATCATGAGACCTTGCAAGCTAAAATTGACTCAGTTGCATCTACCGATACGGTTACGCAACTTGCAAAAACTCAGGAAAACTTAAAGGACACAGTAGGTACGATTTCAACACAATTGGACAATCTGAAACTTGGTTCAGAAAAACATACAGAGGAAATAATTTCACTATTGGATAAAGTAGCCGAACTTTCAGATCAGGTCACTAACTTATCTACAAAGGTAGATGATGATCTGAATGACACAACACCTGTAGCCTTTACTGACACTGAAGAGTATGAAGAAATTAGAAAATTCAAACAAAATCAAAATCAAATCAAGACACAGCACAAAAGAGAAATCCAGGAAGTGCAAGATCAGTTGGCACAAGTAGTACAAGAATTACGTATTTCAGAGGACACTCGCGCCCCAATACGGGAAGAGGGACATAGAAATACGGAACAGCCACAAAATAATAACACAGCGCATTTCGGAAATTATGAAAGAAATTGGCAATGTGCACCGAATTTTGAGATTGAACCGCCGACACGACGTAACAATGACCGACATGCGACTCGCCGACACGATGATTTTGACTATAAGCTGTTCATTACTATACGTAAATTCAAAACGTTTAAGAATTCTGGCAACGACATTCATCCACAAGCGTGGCTCCATCAATTCTCTCATTGTTTTCCTCCCAAATGGTCATTAGAGCACAGATTAGAATTTATGTGTGGCTACTTAGAGAATGAACCAGCTGTAAGAATGCGAACGGTCATTCACGATTGTCACAGTGAAGGAGAATTTTATCATGCCTTCCTCTCAGCATATTGGTCTCAAGCTACACAAGACCGAGTAAAACATAGCATCATAATGATGAATCATTTCGAACAATCTGAATTTTCCAGGCTTGTGAAATATTTTGAAGACATGTTGCACAAGAATCAGTACCTGTCAAACCCATACAGCCCCTCAGAAGTCATCCGCATTTGCTTAATCAAATTGCCTGAACATTTACAACATATTATTTTGGCAGGACGTTGCAAAGACGACATTGAAGCTTTTCAGGGACTCTTACAAGAATTAGAAATTGACACAGACAGTTGCGGGATGAGAAAACAGGAAAACAATCACTACAGGTCACATCCGTCACAATTCTGTGACGACAGAAATAATAACTGGACACGACAAGGCTATTCTCACAACACATATCGTGACCAAAACAGACACCACCCGTGTGACAACAGTTGGCAGAGTAGTAATAATTACAGGGAAAGGTCACCTCTCCGCGGTAGTGACTATCACAGAGACAATCAGAGAAACAGACAATTTGGGAACCAAAATAATTATTATCAAGGGAGACAGAATAACTTTAGACGCAACGGTCCAGCGCGCAGTTACGATTCAGGGAGAAATTCTCCACCACGTGACCGACAAGAAAGAAACTATGGAATCTACCGACATGACGACAGACGATATGATCGTAGCGACAGACCTGAATTGCATCAGAACTGGCGGGATTCAAACAGAGCAGGGCCCTCTCGACAAGGTGAATTTGTAGAAGTTAGGTCTCCAAATCCCAATAACGACGCGCGCCAACAAAGAGACAATAGGCAATGACTCATACCGCTGGCAGCCACGAAACGTACGTATGAAACTAACGACGCAGCTGCCGTAGCTAGTAATTACGTAAAAATGGAAGACATTAGGGACATCTTACTCCAAGAACACGACGTAAAACATAACAACATTGCATATCCTGTGATTCATATTACAGTAAATGACGTAAAATTTACGGCAGTACTTGACTCTGGCAGTCCCATTTCAGTAATCAGTGTAACAGCCTTTAGCAAATGCAACAAATCGAACGATTGCCCCACACTTCCGTTATGTAAGGTTAAATTACAAGGTGCAATCTTTGGAAAAAGTGTAGATGTATGCCAACAAACCAACTTAGAATTCTTTTGTCAAAGCCACAGCTTCTCTATGAACTTTCTTATTGTTCCATTATTGTCGACGGAAATTATACTGGGAGTAGACCTTTTGAATGAATACAAAGCAATCTTAAACTTTCACGATGCTGAAATAAGTTTAGAAAAAGAAGGTAAGTCAGTAGCTTTGAAATTTGATGATTGGTTCTCAAACCATGACGAGGAAATTAATCGGCTTTACCTCCTGTTAGACAACAGTTCGGAATTTTCGACGAACTTGACACTAACAATCACTCTGCAAGTACTGACAGGGATGATATCGACGGCGCATTTGATACTAATGAGTTAATTCAGAATAAAATTCAAACAATTGAGAATTGTAATGACACTGATAGGCAGGACCTTTTTGAGATTTTACAAGCACATTCCACAGTTTTACTCACAAAACAGGAACAATCAAGGGATTTCAATACCAATTTCGTGTTCGTGAGCATACTAAATTTTGTGTTAGACCATACGTAATTCCGGCGCATTATAGGGACCGTGTTAGAACAGAAGTACAACCTACGCTTGACGAGGGCATTATTGAGCCTGCAGTAAGCTCATACAACAATCCATTACATGTTGTTGAGAAGAAAAAATGGATCGATCAGGCTTGTCTTAGATTCGAGACAAATCAATACTATCATCATTCCTGAAACAGACAGGCCGCAAACGTTGGAAGAACTTCTTCAAAATTTTAATGGTGTAAAAGTGTTGTCTTCCATTGATCTCAGATCCAGCTTTTATCAGATCGAACTTCATCCAGAATGTAGAAAATAAACAGCTTTCCTTTGTTTCGGCGTTTGTTATCAGTTTCGGAAACTTCCTTTTGGTTTGAACATTTCTTCGGCAGCATTCATTCGCGGGCTAAATTCCATATTACCTGCGTTCTTAAAACGTCACATCACCTTATATGTGGACGATATTCTAATAGCAGAAGCTTCATGGGAACAACATAATCGCATCCTCAACAGTTTGTTACGTATTTTTGCAGAATCTGGAATTACAGTTAACTTGGAAAAGTCTGAATTCGGTAGGTCAAAGGTGAGGTTTTTGGGACACATTATTTCTTCTGAAGGCATTCAGCCGGATCCTGAAAAGTTAGAAGCAATCAGAGCCATTCCAGATCCATCCACAAAGAGACAAGTCTACAGTTTTCTAGGTCTCGTAAATTTTTACCGTCGTTTTCTGAATATGCAAATTCTAGTTACATCAAAAGTTTATTCTCTCAATGGAAAAAATAGTATTTGGAACTGGGACGAACAAGCACAGCTGGAATTCAATTCTTTGAAAGAATCGCTACTTAACGCGCCAATACTAGCTCATCCAGATCTGTCACAAGATTTCTGCCTTAGCACGGATTCTTCTAAAGTCGGTCTTGGTGCCCATTTATTTCAAGAAGCCATAGAAAATGACACTACTGTTCAGAAAACAATTGCTTTCTAGCCGACTGCTAACAAAACCTGAAAAAATTATTCCATTACTGAATTAGAAGCTTTAGCTATCGTTTGGGCATTTAACAAATTCCGTTTCTTTCTTTCTGGTAAGCACGTAAAAGTATACAGTGATCATCGTGCATTACAATTTCTTATGTCTTCAAAATTAAATCATGACAGGTTAAAACGTTGGGCATTGTTTCTACAAGAATTCCGCTTCACAATAGTCTACATTCCCGGCAAAGACAACATTGTTGCGGACGCACTGTCACGCGCATCGGCTGGGCTTGAGAAAAGTAACACAGAAGGCAACCTCGAGAAAAATTTCAGTATTCTTTACATTCAGAAAGTCGCCTTTGAAAACTTCATCACCACATCTTTAAAGGACATTGCTCATGAACAAGATAAAGATCCGATTTGGAAAGACATCAAGAGCAAATGGCATGAAAAGACACACACTCAGATTCGGCATTATTATCTGGTTAGAAACAACATACTCTTCAAACGCTGCACTGTTGATGACAAGGTATCGGTACTTTGCATTCCAGACAAGCTGTGCTTGTTCGTCCCAGTTCCAAATAGTATTTTTTCCAGTGAGATAACTACGACACTTCCACAGAGATTATGTTGCAACAAGACGCACATTTAGCGCTACAGGACACGTATTTGAGTGATTAATTTTGTACTTAAAATATTTATTTTTAAAGATATTTGGAGTACAATGATACAAAGGTTTTCCGTGATACATTTCATTCCATTGCTGTAATCTGTAACACCTGAGTGTATAATTACATTAATCCTCAGGGGGGTACACGCCTACTTTGTGTACCATGTGTTTGGAAAGCACAAGGAGCCCTAGCTAATATGGTATTTGCTTAAACAACTTTACACATCGGTACCATGTTTCGCTAACACATCATTACACAGCTACCTGATAATTTAACTGAGAGAGACAAACATTTTTTTACTACATCAGTGACAGATGCTTACGTAATTACACAGTTGGATAACTTCACACTTACGAAATTGTATTTTGTCTGTACTTTGTGAACTCTTCATATTTTTTCGGAACCATTGTGATACTATGAGAGCTTTGAATGATGTATTTGGTATGGGATCATGATTTTTGAAGTACGTTTGAGGTATATGACACTATTGAAATGAGCAGAGAATTTTTTTTAGGTTTTGACATTATTGCAGAAAGCTACGACGTTTTTGAGATTTGACTGTGGTGTTATGATGTTATTTTTACGACGACGATGTGTATTATGCTGTTGCGGTATGTTTATGATTAATAAGCCGATGCTATATGAGTTATTTGAGTATGCTACGTATTTCTTATGATGAAATATTGAAGTAGTGTGGACGAATACATATATGAGTAATGAGTAGTGGTTAGGGACTCTGATTTGTGGAAAAGGATGTTGGAAACCAAGAATCGTACTTTAAGAGTTATGAAATGTGTGTAAATGCGTGAATGTATCACAATACCGACGAAAATTTTTTTGGACACTGTTATATCAATAAGATTTTGTTTCTACAGATTTGTAACGCTAATTCTTGACCTGTGAAATTTTTTATATGAGACTGCCACTGTAGCGGAAACTGCTGTCGTAAATATTTCGTTAAGAAAGGTAAGTGACCTTGACATAATGCGTTTTTGGCGCCCAGCTGAGAGGTACTCGTCTGACAAAAGAAAGCCATTAGGTGGAGGAAAAAAGAGGCCATTATCCTCACCATTGACATTCCTTTAGAGAAAGCATCGCAAATACGACACGCTCATTACTTGGAAAGATACATCTGCACACCTGATTATGACAAGCGTCTTTCTATGAGAGTTGAGAGAATTTCTACTAACTTATTAAATGTCACATGACTATTGAATGATATTTTTATGCTTTGCTTTTCATAGTTGCTTATTTCATTTGATATCTAGTTTCCAGCTGTGTTGCAGCATTGCTTTTATAAAATAAAATGCTTTTGCTAATGTGAACACTTTCTGTCAACAGATATATTAAATAATAATTTTGTAATCCACATTCTTAAAAAAAAAGGAGCACTTGGAAAGGAAAGAACAATAAGAAGGGACTAGTACCAGTAACTGCACACATAATTTTCTTTTCAAGTACATGGTAATTTTTTTTTACAATAAGTTGTTGTGGTGCACCACTTTAAATACATAGACATTAAAATGTGAATAGACATTTCCCTTGTCTGCATTGTTGTCTTTAGTGTAATATCTTTTCTGCTTGATCTTTGCCATACTTAGGTATTAGTTATAGCATTTGCTGCTGCTGTTTGCCATGCATAGTGCTACTAGATTTCACTTTGTATTACTCTGTTAAGGTAGCTTTACTACTGATTTATTTTTCTTGTTTGCTGCACAGTGCCTTATATTAGTTGTAATATTGCAATTGCTTTGCCTATTTAAATTTTTTGTCATTGATGTTTGTATTAATTGTTTTGTGCTGCTGCATTGCCTCGTCCCTTAGTTTAGCATCTGAACTCAGTAGATTTAAGTTAGCTTAAGATGGGGGTAGCCTATAATAGAATGAGTTGCGATGAATTTGAAGAAATGCACTGAGAGGCTATACAAGAAAAGTACAGAAAGCAGGTATAGATAGGACTTTTGGAAATAATGAAGAACGAAGGGAGATCTCCGAGAAGTAAAGAAAGTTTTGTTTGCAAAATACTGCAGTAAAACAAACCCTGTCCTTTCCTTGTATTATTTCGCTATATGTTTGTGTAGGCTTGGGTATTTATGTTTTTCCTGTATTTATATGTTTATCTGATGAGACTTATGTTGTAGAATTTTTTTAATACTAAGCTACATTCACTATGATGAGGAATACTGTTATCCTCAAATATAATTGGCATTAATAATATGTTATTTACCATGTAAATATGCTTAGACATTATTTATTCTGTTTTGTTTTAATACTCATGTGTGAAGTTGATGTTTCAAAATTTATTCTGATCTTTTATGTATCTACTTATCTCATAATTCCTGTAACATTGATGTATATGTTTATTTCTATTCTGTTGTAAAGCCTGTATTACAAATGTTATCTGTATTGTTATGTTCTTTAATGATGTATTTTGTACCTTTGTAATTGTATTCTTATGTTATAAAATTGTAATTGACACCAGTTCATCATATTATTAACTTGTAAGTTACATTTCACTGCACACGTTTCTGTTGGTCATAGTATATGGACAATATGTGAGAAGTAGGGACTGTTAGTGTTTGCACGTGTGTTAATAATTCAGCAAGGGACTGGATAATAGCATTGCTGGTTCTAAGGACAATTCCAAAAACTTTGTGAGTGCACAAGTGGTGGTTATGGACTTGCTATATTATCTGTAAGACTCTTCAATGGTGATTGTGCACCTGCACAGTCACAACAGATGGCTGCTGGCCATCTCTACAAGGACTACAGTGGGTCTGCATCTTTGATGACCCACCAGTACCATTATCTCTACAAGGACTACAGTGGGTCTACATCTTTGATGATTCATCAATACCATTATTTCTACAAGGACTGCAGTGGGTCTGCACCTCTGGTGGCCCACCAATACCGTAATCTCTACCAGGACTACAGTGGGTCTGCTCTGTGATGATCTACCTACCAATACTCTTCAAAATTTCGACTGACTCTGCTGTGGGTTTGCTCTGTTGTGGACCAATACCTGTCTCCATGTCAAGAGTCAGCACTGTCTTTTCGTTGGAAGGACAACACTACTTCTTCAAGACTGCATGGAAATCCACTACTTCCGTGTGCATTTTCTTCTACTGCTCAGACTTTGAGAAAAACACTGCTATTTTACTGTGATGAAAGATAAGGACTGTCTTTATGGACCGTGAGAAAATTTTAGCTTTTGACCAACATTGTATCAGTAAGTGTGTGCATTTGATTTCTTTGTTATTGTAATTATGAAAAATTTTATCAAATCATTATTGGCCACTGTCCAAAACAATTTGTAAAATTTTTTGTGGGGAGCATGGGGGCTATGTAAGTAGGCTGTTTAGGTTTTTTTATTGGTAACGCCACCTCTGTATGAAAATCACTGGCTGTGCTGTGTGCAGTCTGTGGCTGCTTTGCATTGTTGTAATACTCGCCATTGTAGTGTTAGGCAGCTGGCTGTGAACAGCGCGTAGCGTTGCGCAGTTGGAGGTGAGCCGCCAGCAGTGGTGGATGTGGGGAGAGAGATGGCGGAGTTTTGAAATTTGTCATGAACTGCTATATATATTATGACTATTGAGGTAAATGCATTGGTTGTTCTCTATCAAAATCTTTCATTTGCTAGCTATGCCTATCAGTAGTTAGTGCCTTCAGTACTTCGAGTCTTTTATTTAGCTGGCAGTAGTGACGCTCGCTGTATTGCAGTAGCTTGAGTAGCGAAGATTTTTGTGAGGTAAGTGATTTGTGAAAGGTATAGTTTAATGTTAGTCAGGGCTCATTATTTTGTAGGGATTATTGAAAGTCAGATTGCGTTGCGCTAACAAAATATTGTGTGTCAGTTTAAGGACAGTCGTGTATAATTGTTCTAAGGGGACGTTTCAATTTTATTAGTCGGAAAATTAAAAACCCAGAATGCAAATAAACGATCTCTGCTGTTCTGGCTGACTAAATGCTATGAAATTCGAAATGCCGGCCGGGGTGGCCGAGAGGTTCTAGGCGCTGCAGTCTGGAACCGCGCGACCGCTACGGTCGCAGGTTCGAATCCTGCCTCGGACATGGATCTGTGTGATGTCCTTAGGTTAGTTAGGTTTAAGTAGTTTTAAGTTATAGGGGACTGATGACCTCAGAAGTTAAGGCCCGTAGTGCTCAGGCCCATTTTGAACCAAATTCGAAATTGTTTCTGACCACGATGTGCAACTAGATTATGTCGGGTTGGTAAACGTAGACACGGTTTTAATTTTGGGGAGCTTCCTAACTGCTTGTTTTAATTGGCAGGTCGTCTTTCTATTAAGGCGCAAAATATTGTAAGCTTTGGCCGTGACACTGATTAGTCCCGTTTCTTAAATAGCCCTCAATTCGACCACGAAAGTGTAAATGTCAGTGTATACCAGTAATATAGTCCATAGTATGAGAAAAACCACAGCCCCTCCTCTGTTCAATATCACACGGAAAATAGTTCGGTATCTTGTGAAAGGTGGCTACACTGAGCCACAGCACCAGAGATTGCGCCAAAGAGTTTTATTCCGCCGCCTCCACTGGCAGTTCTTATCGAGAAGTCATGGTGGAGAGTGCTTGCTGAGATGTCGTAGTGAAAAGTTCTTGTCGAGAAGTCGTGGTGGAGAGTGCTTGTCGAGATGTGGCAGTAGTCAGTGCATATCGAGATGTGGCAGTAGTGAGTCGGTGTAGAAATGTTGTAGTAGGGAGTGCTTGTTCCATGTTTTATGCAGTTGTTTGATGGGCTAGACAGCAGATGTTGTTCGAATGGAGATATTGTAATAATCAGAGTGCTTTTCGTCAATATATATGAAGGTAAAAAAATTCCCTTTTCTTTTTATTATTTCAATGTCTTAAATAATGCGTCACTACAGGTTCAGTCAACAAAGCATCTGGCTTGTGTTCTTGTATTAGAGTGTAATTCTGGTTTTCTTGCGCAATTATAGTATTTTTTAAAATTACTTCAGTATAAATGGTATTTAAAATTTCTTGTCTTATTGAAGAAGAATCGTGCCAGATGTGTACGTTGAATCACACTTCCACACACAGAACAATTACACTTGTGTTTTGGTTTCGTAGGTTTTGTAGTTGCTGGGGCCTTAATTAATTAATTGTGTTAACGAAAATTTTCTTTCATTCTTTGTTGTTATTCTATGCAGTCAGACTGCGTACAAATACTAGTCAGGGCCAACCGATTACGACACTTCGTAATCGGACATACAACTACTAAAAAAAAAAACTATTTGCATTGCATTCATTAATATTTAATTAAGCCCCCATGCACGTGGCGACCGCTGCTTCGGATCGTCCCTTGGAATTCTTCTGATTGTAAAAATAGTAGACAGTAGTACTGTTGAAGTAATTTGTAGTTTAGTAATTGTAGTCTACATTGCATGTGTAGATTTGGTAATTGTCATTCTACTAATGGTATTTTTTTTTTTTTTGTAGAATTTAATTATTGTTGTCTTGTCTACGGGTTTGACAATTTAGTGCAATTGTTTCAATTGTTCGTTAATCGTGTTTGAGGGAAACATTTCGTGTGAATGGTATTGTTGGAGATAAAGAGTCATTGTGTGTAATTTTCGTACAGTGACGAGTTTTGTACATTTTGTAAATGATTACGCGATCGATGAAAAAGGCAAATATGATGGATAGTGTGAATGATGAAATTGTTGACACGGCGAACTCGCCAACACAGGACAACAGTATGATGAATAATGAAGTTGAAAACAATTTAATAAGTCGGGAAAATAGTCCGGAAAAAGTACAAAATTTTTCACAATCGAAAAATTTTCAGAATACGTTGTTAACGACAGAAGGTATGGAGCAGTTGATGAGTGTAATATTAAATTTGGGATCTGAATTAAAAACACGGTTAGACTCACAAATAGGAAGAATTAACATGAAGATAGAAACTTTGACAATACGGTTAGGCTCACAAATAGGGACAATTAAAACCGAGATGGAAACAATGGAAACACAGTTAGGCTCACGAACAGGAACATGTTTCAAAAACATGAAAGACGAATCAAAGAAAGAAATTAGAGAAGAAGTACAACCGATTTTGAATGCTCACAATAATAGTTTAATTTCAACAGAAATTAGACAAGAGGAACAGGACAGAGAACAGGAAGAAAGAGATCGCGTGATAGTACAAAAATTTTCAGAGTTAAATTTACAACGTGCACACGATAAGGATGAAATATTTGAGAGATTCGAGGAATCCGTACCAAATGACAGATTAAATAACCTAACACAACAATATGAACAGTTAACTACCAAATGTGTCAATACTGAAACCCGAGTCGCGACACTTACGGAAGACGTAAATAAACAGAAAGAACAATTAGGTGACTTATCGGAAAGAGTTGAGGAGATTTCAGATAAATTGACAAGTCTTAGTTTAAATGGGGACAGAGATTCAGATGATACAGCACCATTGCCATTTGCAGAAACCGAAGAGGACCAGAACATAAATAAGCATGTTGAAAATCAGGGAAAATTTAATGAATGCGTCAAAAGGGAATTTGAGGTATTACGAAAGCAAGTCAAACAAATTGAAGGCGAAATTGCGGGAAAAGACAGCAAAAGAAATTTAGAATCACAAATAGCAGAGGGGTTTGAAGAAAGTAATTTGTTTCATTTATGGGATGCAACAAGAGAGCACCAGGCGCGCGAACTTGACAATAATCGACATTCGGACTGGGACAGACGCGGTAGGTCTTTGTCGCCACGAGGAGAAAACTTTGACTATAAACACTTCTTAACTGTTCGGAAGTTTAAGATATTTCGCAATTCTAAGAATGACATACATCCATGTTCATGGCTAGATCAATTTATGTACGCACTTCCACGAAACTGGCCACTAAGTCACAAACTGGAAATTATGTGCGGCTATTAAAGTCCTCAGGGGATTCACTACACTAAGTGAATATGTGCCGTAGCGTGCATAGGGCCCCGAGCTGTAATGGTGCTATTTCCCTTTTAGTTTTCTGCACCGCTGCCTACTCTTTTACTATTCTTTGCATCTGTCAAAACAACTCTTCGACTATCAATCTATCTAGAGAATCGGTAAAGAATAACCGGATATGACTATTTTACCCAAAAGAGATTTCGGAAATTACCGTTTGGACTTACTATATTTTCTGCAGCATTCATTCGTAGTTTAAACGAAATTTTACCTGTTTATCTTCGTGACAATATTACTTCATATGTTGACGATATTCTTATTGCTAAACGTTCTTGGAGTGAGCACAACAAAATTTTGGATTCATTATTACGTATTTTTGCAAGAGTTGGCATTACAGTGAACTTGGAAAAATCTGAATTTGGTCGTTCTCAGGTGAAATTTCTCGGTCACATTATTTCTACAGAAGGTATTCTTCCTGATCCAGAGAAATTAGATACTATTCGTAATTATGCTGTTCCTACCACAAAACGTGATGTTCGTAGTTTCCTTGGTGTCTATAATTTTCTTAGACGCTTTGTTAGATTGGACAATTTGACCACACCTCGTTTATGTGAACTATCTGGAAAGAAATCTAATTGGTGTTGGGATGAGGAAGCTCAGTCAGAATTTGAACAACTTCGTGATGCTTTAGTTGCTGCTCCACTTCTTTCACATCCGGACTTATCTAAAGATTTTTGTTTGGCGATGGACTCATCATACAAAGACCTAGGTGCACATTTATTTCAAGAGATAGAAGAAAACGGCGTTGTAGTACAGAAAACTATTGCATTTGGAAGTCGTGTTCTCTCTAAGTCAGAAAAGAATTATTCGATTACGGAACTTGAGGCCTTGGCTGTTGTTTG